>NC_069127.1:41663840-41843840 GCF_026914265.1 Mya arenaria
TTGTTTTTTTTGTAAAAAAATCTGATATGAAAAAAGGTTTGAAATTCGAGTTGCATATATATATCGGTAGTACATGTAAAACTCAAATTTTAATATAGCTCTTTAATATGAACAATGCTTGCTTTTTTATTGAAATAGTGTACGTAACAAAATAAATATTCAATTCAACGACATGATTTTGCAGGGTGTGTATTTATTTTTGTAAAAATCTGATATAATTTCTGTACTGTTAAATATTTTAGCGGAAGTCTCGAACAAACCGATTGGCCTACTCTCTCTCTCTCTCTTCGTATTAGTATTGCAACCTTGACGAGATTCTTTTTTAATGTCAATGTTCAGTTAGGCTCACGGGTTGATCCTATAATTATTGTTTTATAATATTACTATCTCTCAATAAGCTTATATTACTGGCCTTAATATTGAACTGAATCAATATATGATTACAATTCAGTACAATGCATACTTTCATTTCAGGAAAATACAGTTTGTGCATTGAAAAAAGTGACATTCGAAATATTACTTCTAGCTTTAAAAAAAAACAGTAAAAAAAGGGGTAAAATAAGCTATTTTGTAATTGTTAAGCTCAAATCTGACGTTAGTTTCCATAAACGAAGCTAAAACAGGTGCTGAATAATTATTGGAGGTGACATTCTGTGTAGTATGATTTTGTTCTTGTCTAAAATTGAGATGTTTGTTGTTGACGTCCCTCGCAAATTATACGCAAATTAAAAGTACACAATCTGACGGAATCATTCTCAAAATTATGAGATTCACATTATTTAGACACAATTAATAAGCCGTTTTGCAATACATATACAAATTTAATGTTTCGAGTCATTTTCGGCGCTTAGAATACCAAATCCGTTAAATTCATTTTTTTGCATGTATGTATGTATGTGTGTATGATTATGCCTTTCACCTTTTTCTGTGAATAACGTGAAATTAAAAACACTCACGAACAGTTTTTACATGGAACAATTTCAGACCAATAAACAGTTACTTTCTGAATTACATTTTTTTATACATTTTAAAGTGTGTTTTTTTATAAGTATCTCATGGTTGTTCATTAAAGTTCTTAGTATAGCTCTTGGTAGTTCCTAGTAGCTCTTAGTGGCTTAATTAAACAATTATCCTCTATATTCTTACCATTTAAGCACTTAAAGTTATATTCACGAAATATTTGGTTTATATGTTCTTGAAAACAGCAATGGTTACGTTCAACTTTCATTACATTTCTTATTATTATTTTTTTCTTATAAGAACGTATTTTTACTGATATTTTTCAATTCTTATTGCACAAGTGGAATTTTCTAATATGGTATGCGTTAGTTAATATTGCATGGAAATCGGTCAATTTACTATAGAATATATCGGAAAGTTATTGGTGGTCCTTAACCTCGTAATCGAAGCAATTGCAATTTTCATACGTAAGAAAATTTCAAAATTGACAGTTCGGGCAGGTGCGCGATAAATTGATGACTGATTTAGATTTTAAAGCATTAATTTTAAGTGTACAATGAAATTTGAAGATAACAAAATGGCAAGCAATCTATTTTTCGAAAACTGGACGTCAGATCAAGTCGCAGAATGGTTGAGAGGTTTGTTATTACACTTGTCATTGGTCGTTCTCATTGCACTGAAATTTAATATTTATTTTGATATTATGAATCAAATGTATGATACGTTTTGTTGAATTGAAAGTTCAGTTCCGAAATGTCTGGTGCGGGTGATGCAGTGTTCATTCCGCGGCCCTGTCAAACTGATATTAAGTTTGATATGTAATAATGCACCAGTCAATTGTAACATACCCTCCTCCCCCCGGTCCGGGGAATAACAGGGACTTTTGGTCGAGCCAAGCCCAGGTAAAATCCCCTTGGACGAACTACTGGTAATATCCCTGCCAAACGCCCCGGCACCCCAGGGACCATAGGTAAGGTCCATTCCCCACTATATTTGGCGCAAAGACAAAACCACCACATTCACCTGTCACTGCGTGGCCACCTGGTAGGTTAAAACACGGCTCATTTCCCCGGCTATCCCCGGTATACCCCCGCACCTTGGGGGCGGTAGTAACAATAGACTGGTGCATTATTTGTATGTCAAAAGCATTTTGATGCAATGCTTCTAATGCCCCAATGGCTTCAAAAGGTCTGTAGGGATTATACTGAATTGAACTGGCACTTGTGTGAACTGATACGATAAGATAATCTTTGTGCCCTTGTTTCAAATATAGCTATTATGGAACAGTCTTCGAAATAAGTGGCCACCTGTCTGCCCAGGGCGGGTATATTTCGACCTTGAATTGGGCGGCAGTTTTTCAGCTGAATCAGCTCAATTAGCAGTTGAATTTTGACAGTAAATAAAGCTGGAAAATCTGGTTTCCCATGTTCTATTTAGAACATTGATTTGGATAATAATTTACGGAAATATACCGAGGATTCCTTTATTATATGAGAAGAGCGGTACAAGGTATTTTGAAACCCACGTGGTTGATTCTGGAGTTCTTCAAGTATACCACTGGATCACTAACACCAAGTTACATTTGTTTAAAGGACTGGACATGGATGACGCAATGATCCCGTACATGCACTACTTCATGGCGGGGAATGTGGATGGGAAGAGGCTCATGATGATGACTCATTCAGACTTGGAGAAGCTTAATGTGCTCAAGTTTGGCCACCAGGAGCTCATACTTGAAGCTATTGATCTGCTTAGAAATTTGGTGAGCTAGTGTTTTTATCACTTTGTCAAGTGTTGTACTGTTTGTACACAAGTCATATCTGACTTCTGATCAGTTGTGAAAAGTGAGCTTTAAACCAAAAATGAACGTTATACACTTATATTATAAAAAAACTTGAAAGTTGTTTTTGAGACACAACTTCTTCGAGCAACAAATGTAATGATAATTAAAAATTCTCATAGATTCCCATATAATGCTATACTGAAACAATTTATAGCCCTAAGAAAATTGTTGCAATTTTAAATATCAGTACATTTATAGTTATGCTTACATCTGTTCCATTTCGGCAGAGGTATGGCTATGAGACAGAAAATCTTCAAACACTGGCTCTACAGTTGGGCTGTAAGGCCCGAAGTTTGAAAAGCGAAGTGAGAGCCCGGGCAAGTGAGAATGACCGTAATCGGGCGAACATGATACAGCCTGTAGAACCCCCGGGGGGCAGGAGACTGACAATTGGCATTTTGTCCTCCGTTGCAGATCTTGTTTGCACTCTGAAGAGTCTTGTGGCTTGGATGGACAAGTAAGCACATTATTGTTTTATTTGTTGGACATCAGTT
Organism: Mya arenaria; assembly: GCF_026914265.1. Classification (NCBI taxonomy): domain Eukaryota; kingdom Metazoa; phylum Mollusca; class Bivalvia; order Myida; family Myidae; genus Mya; species Mya arenaria. The sequence goes on from NC_069127.1 coordinate 41,667,138, forward strand.
AATTATAAATCTGATTTGTCACCCTAGTCCGAGAATTCAATAACTGCATATAGAAATAGAAGCAGATACTGAGTTACATTTATTGGTTAATGTTCATGTTCTATGATTTTTTAAATTGGAAGATGGATCAGCACAGACATGATAATTTTGACGTTGTGTTAACAAGTCTTGTAGTCTGTTATTTCAGCTTAATGTTAAATGCAAGTTATCTACTTGTAAGCTATGTCCAGACAAGCAATCCAAAGTCACCTTTGTATGTACATGTATGTAGCCTGTGATGAAAATTCATTACTCCCTCTTTACTTTGAACTTTGAGGGAGCCAATAGCAAGGAAACAAAATAAATAAGTCGCATGCTTTGGTTTATTTCAGAGCTCCGTTCAGTGGCTTCCATGACCTGTGTCTGACCCGTAACTCCATAGTGAAACATGGTCTTGATCTGATCAACATGTGCCAGCGAGAATCCTCCATTCCCGATATAGAATTCAACATCTCAAACACAGTAATGTGAAATGCTTGTGACTTGATGATTAATTTATGTATCATTAACCTTGTCCATAGTTATGTCTTTTTTTAAACAAAAAAATACTTAGTCTATCTTTATAATTCTATGAACAAAAAAAACAATTAAACAAAAGCTAATTTATGTCCAGAAAATTCTGTACTATTGTATGCTTATCTGTTGTTGATTTAAGAATAAGGTCACATTATTGTCATTGCATTGGTGACTACAGCAGCTGTCATACAAATCTTAACCTCCTACAATAACTTTTTAACCATATGATATTTTAAACAGTTATATATATATATAATAATGAAATCATGAACAGATCCTTTAATAGCTTATGTACTATTTTAGATGGCCAGCCTGTCTGAGATCTGTGAGAAGCTGGTAATTGGTTCCACAGACAGCCCCCTGGATCCCCTATACCTGCAGCCCGCCTCCCTCGAGCTGGCAACCATCCGCAAGAAACCTGGGGAAGAACTTGTAATAAACTCTTGTCTGCTGCATTGCATATTATTTATGTAACTGTTGTCTGCTCATTGAAATATGATTTTTGTATATCTAATGGCAGTAACTGTAAATTATTTAAAGATTTTTTGCCATTAATGCTTTCATTTCAGTTAACATTAAATACGTATTGTAGTATGGCAATAGAATTTTAGAAATGTTAAACAAACTATTTTATCTTACTATATTCTTTCCTGATTTCACAGTTATACAATGCTCACCAGTATCAAAATCTGAATTATATTTCCTAATTAACTCTGATAAATTTATCAAGATTTAAACATCATTAATTTGGTTAATGGGCTGTTAATTGCTATAGATAAACATTGTAATAATGTATTCTCCAAAACCTTTAAATTGATATCAGTGCTGGTTTCTTCTGAGAGAACGCTCGCAAACATAATTTCTTTGGTAAGAGTGGTCTAGTGGTATAGATGTCCGCCTCTCACCCAAGAGGTTGTGGGTTCAATCCCCACCAGGGTCAGATGCCCTCTCAAACGGACACATTACTGGTTTCTGCACAGGAAAAGAAATTCTAAAAGCTATCAGCTTTTGTCACAGTAAGCTAAAATAAATTAGTCTATATTGTGCTGGTTTCTCCTGAGAGAGCCCTCCCATAAAACATAATTTTATTAGCTGTCAGATTTTGTCACAGTTTGCAAATAAAATAAGTATTAAAAGCCCACGATACAGGTTGATGCCAATTTGTTTTTAAATTTTAATGCACTATAAATTTTTATAATGTTTAACTCATTTGACTTCAATGATTGAAATTGAAAAAGCATATGATTTGTGTACATATAAAAAATATTAGCCCTTATGAATGTTTCTCTAAATTAATAGCTAGATGGTCACAAATTCCCCTGCTAAAAGCACAAAAATATTGCTAATATTTTTTATCTTTACAAAAATCATATGCTTATTTTGCTATGATCAATTACAGTCAAATGAGTTTGCATAAGAATGCATTAAAATCAAACATTTTATATTGGGCATCGACCTATATTGCCCCTTTAAACTAAGAAGATCAATTACAATTACTTGAACTTTTTCAGGGCATGCACATTCTGTCGTCCTACTATGGGGTGCATGTGATCAGTGGCATCAAGGACATGGTATGTATAACATGGTGGAAAAAATAGTGATTTATTAGGATTACAAGGGAAGTTAAACCAGCATGAAGTTGTACCTCATTTGGAGAGATCCTCCCATAAATGTTATGTATTAAAACATGACTGATAAAGGTGATATAATTGGACTATGGTTTAAAAACGTTTTTGTACATGATTGAAGTGTAATAAACTTTCAGTGATTTTTTTTTTGAATTATTTTTACCGCCTGTACCCTGCAAATTGGCTAAAAAAAAGAAAGAATTTGGGAAAAACACAAATCAGGCCAAGATTTTGTTTATATGTCAAGAAATACATTGCTTTTTTATTCATAAACGTAATCTATATAAATCAAATTGGGAAAAAAATATAAAATTTTGGGAAAATGGACAATTTTTTGCCAGGGGAAACGGCCTTTAGAAAGCAGTAAATTGCACCAAGAAAAATCACTGACTTCAATACACATCCTGTTCCTGTCATTTGTCTTTCATACTTAACTTATCGGTGATGATGGCCTAGTAATCATACTCTGGATCAGAGAGATGATCCCCACTCTGACATCCATTAATGCTTTGTGGTAGTTGTCATCCAGAAATGGTTAATGTTTCTTAATCACATGTACATATCAGATTTTAAAACTTGAGATTTGTTCCTCGTTTTATTAGTTCCAACAACATGCATATGTTTAGCAAGACCCATAACTCTGGTTGAAGTACTTGCTGAGGTACACCCCTTGAACATCTAAGCATCATCAGATATGTTCAGTGCCATAGAGGTGACATATGTGTTATTTTTTTATCTCGTTAAGACTACCTGGTCGAAACAACTTGCATATCTCATAAAAATGGCTTAGTATCTCATTTAAACGACTTGGTATCACGTTAAAACGACTTAGTATCTTAGTTTAATGACTTAACGTAGCTCCTAAAAAAGACATATTGGCCAATCAGAATCAAATATTTAAAATCAGACATATCTTTGATCAGCCATTCTTCATCCATTTTTATGTGTGGTAAGATAAGTAAGTCATTTTAACGAGTGACTGAGTTGTTTTAACAAGATACGTAAGTCGATTAACAAGATAATGATAAGAGTTAGACCTATGTGACCTCTTCCCATCGTCAATATGTGGCTTCAAATCTATGAATTGTTTGTTAGATAGGAAATATCAACTTCAGTGAATGATCTCAAGTGGTTCATATTAAAATAAAAGTATATCTTAAAGGAAGTAAAAGATCATTATTAAGTCATTATGGGAGTATAAATCCTTAACTGAGTTTCATTTAATTTTGTTCCCAAGGCTCTTTTGATGTTTGAGAGCTTGTAAGGATACTTATATTGCTATTATTTAATTGTCTTAGGTTGAAACATCCAAGAGCATTTTTAAAGCTGCATTTTCACAAATTGACAGAGAGAGACCGAAATCTATGAGAGTGCAGCTTTAATTAATGTTATTGTACAATGATTGTCCTTGACATTCTTACTTTATTAGTATCAGATAGAATAAACAGGACAGAAAATATAAACCTCAAAGGAGATTTTAAAAAAAGAATCTTAATTAATGGAGTGATATACATATGAACATTTACCAGTAGAGTTTTAACTTGTACAGTAAGGATTTACTTTTTTAAACTAGAGACTTGCTCTATATTCATGATAGATAATGCATGTACATTGACACTAGACCAGCAGATGGATTAAACATACATTTCATTTAGTCGCCTGCAGACCTGTGTGGAAAGATTGAAAAGGGAGATGAAGTCATACAAGTCAACCAGCAGATCGTGGTAAGAACACTTTGACAGTCTCGATCTTATAGTCAATGTCATACAGGTCATCCAGCAGAACTGCTTATTGAAGAAACAAGGTTGTCATATTCTTCATAATGTTGTTGCCGGTGTTTTTGTTCATGTTGGCAGTGACTTGAAACTATTTCAAGAAATTTATATGAAATTTGGTACACATGTCTATGACAACAATATGTATAATTATGAAATGAGCAATATGAAACATTACTCTAGCTTATAATATTATTTTGGAGTTATGACTTTTAGTCAACTGAGAAAACTAATGAGTAAACTCATCTCATTCACTTTAATATATCATAAGGATATTTTACATTTCATAATTAATACCGTATTATATCATGTATAGGACGCTAGCATAGATAGGACGCAGGCAAAAAAATAGTTGAAAAAACGGGTAAAAACCCTTAATATATAAGATAGGACGCAGCGAAAAAATGTCAAAATCGGAGCCGAAAAATTGAGGTTGGTAAAGTATTTATAACATATATTGAAGTAAAAAAAAATGTATATAAGGCATATTTCGATAACTGTCTTGTGTATTTCGATAATTATCGTCGTATTTCGGTAATTTAGTGTACACAACAATGATATAAGTCTTGACATTTTGAGAACATTCACGCATATTATAAGACTTATACAAATGCTGTAATAGTCCTGAAACGCCTTCTGACTGACAGTCAACCGTTGCAATAGTTCCACATGCCTTTTGAATGACAGTCAACCGTTGCAATAGTTCCACATGCCTTCTGACTGACAGTCAACCGTTGCAACCGTTGCAATAGTTCCGACATGCGTTCTGAATGACAGTCAACCGTTGCAACCGTTGCAAAACTGTGTATTGTCAAAACTGATGATTGTTTTGATAAGGCTTGTCGCTGCGCGGATTAAAGCATGTCAGGCATAATTAATGCGTGTCGGTAATTATCCTTGCCAGCGGAAGGCACGACGGGTAAAGTGCGAACAAACAACCATACGGTATTAACATCTCAATAGTTCGTTCTATGGATGTTTTTCTAATGACAGACAGCGGGTGTTTTTCACACCTTCGCACATTTGAAAAAGATTTGATAGTGACAATAATGCTACTTTGCGTTATGCACATTCTTTAATTATTTTTTAAAAACAGTAAGGTACAACAAAATGTTTTGTAAAATATCGAAACATTAAAATCATGAACAACGATTAATTGATATTTACCTCCTTTCCCGATTTTCCGTTGCCGTTATAACTCAAACCAGTTAAAGTGCTGACTCACATCGAGTTTTTGTGAGTAGCGTCCCTTTTGTAAAAAAGTAAACACTCCTGTTTGTTTTCAATTTATTTCTCAATAAATCATTTTAAAGTAAACATTTCTGCGTGTGTTAACTTGCGTGATTTTACCTATGTCAGTTGTTCTCTTCGGTGACGCAGTACAGATACTTACTTTTACCGCGTTCTTCCCCGGTCCGATATTTTCGACCTGAAATGGACTTGGAAAAAACCAGATGCAATTCTAATAGCATAGAAAGGACGCAGGCCCTTTTTAAGACAAGAATTGGAGGTAAAAAAGTGCGTCCTATGCATGATATAATACGGTATGTTATGTTTGCCTTTTATGTTAAATAGTCATTTCACTTATTTATCTGTTTCCTGTACTGTTTCATGAATCTTCATGGGTAATTTGTTATGGCGGGCATATATTTTGCATCATATTATGAATTGAACAAGTTCATTGCATATTTGACAAAACAATTCTTAGACATTAGATATGGCAAGTGACAACTATATTTCTAATATTCAGGCTGGCTGGTCATTAAAAAAGCTCGTTAACCTGTTGAAAGAGAACCCGAAGGAGGTGACGCTACTTCTGAAGAAACGACCGCGTCATATTGTGCCGTATGGGCAGATGCCTCATAAGAAAAAGCGTGAGGTGCAGGCGTCAACACTACCAAAGTCCCGCAAGAAATTACGCTCAAGGGATGGAGACTCAACAAAACTAAGGCCGACGCTTCCCGAATTTGTCAATACAGTGCCAAGTCCGGAAGAACAGGAAGACCTAGATTCTCCAAAGTGAGTATAAAATTATTGGTGCTATTTAGTGGTTTAAGTAATTGCTAACACTGGTAAATTGTTTTTCAGGCTTCTTAAAAGTTAACAGATTTACATTTAATAAGAATAAGTGTAAGAATTCAGGGGTTTGTTTAAACTAAGTTATTAGCCTGCTGAAGGCTTATATGAATAAATCCTAAGTCGATTTCCTGGATAGAAACCAGTACTGGAATTGCTTGTGAGAGGCCATTAGAAAGTACCCCTGTTTGGGCGTGAGCCCAGAACTTCTTGGGTGAGAGGAGGATACCTTTATCATTAGACCTCTCTTACCCTGGCACAACCTCTTAGATGAGAAATGGACACCTATTCCACTAGACCACCTTCAACCTTGTCTGACCCTGTTGGTGATAAAACACACTATCTCTTGGGTGAAAAGCACCCTTTCAGGCTTGTTGAACAAAAGCTTAATTTCAAATTGTAAATTCTACTTGTTACTATTAATTGAAAGCTTATGACTTATAGGGTCATACTTTCATCTGTTTTCTCAGTGGAATTCACATTTGGTGTCCATACTAGAAGTTCAAAAGTGCCACTCTTGAGGATTAAATGAACTTTTTAGGTCAAGGGCAGGGGGCACATATACCACTACAATGAACACAGATTCATTCATATTTAGGTTGTATTTAGGACTGCCTTTCTAATTAAATTTCACTTCATCAATAAAGTATACGGAAAAAGTCTGATACAGTGCCTTAAAAAAATGGTTCTAGTTTCTTTGCCAAGACAAAAAAATCCCCATATAGTTAGTACATGTATATACATTAATACTAATAATCAAAAGTGTTTTAAAACACCATGAGTATGCTATCTTGTATAGTGCCGCGCTAAATATTTTTAGACATACATTCAGTTATAAATGAGATTTTATATGTAGTAGTTAATGATTGGATGTCACTCGCCAGTACATGATAATTGTCCGAACATGTTAATAATGGCATTAAGAGCCAACGCTTGGAAGGACGAAAGTTATGGCCCTTGGCTTATTTAAAATGAATGGCAATCATATGTGTATTTTGATTAATGATTGACAGTTACTCCTTTTCTTTATAAAAAGTGCTTTTTATATGTCTGTCTAAAAAAACAGGACATACAGGCATATGGGCAGGCGAGCATATGGCATCCAGTATGTCCAGTATGTTGTCACTCAATAACTTAATAAACCTTTGTCCAATCGTCACCATAATTGGTCAGAATGTGTTTTGACATAAAATATCTTGGATAAATTTGATAACCATAATGCTCTTGTAGGTCCAGAGTTATTGCTTTTGAATTATAGAAACTACCTTTATTGATTTTTTCCACTCAATAACTTTAGAAGCCTTTGCCCAATCACCACCAAATTTGGTTAAAATTTGTAATGTCATAATATTTGGACAAGTTCAATAATTAAGAAATATAACACACCATTGAGGGTTATATGACATAAGGACCGGCAAGTCAGCCACCGAAAGTGTATATTCACCTTCGGGGGCTGACTGACCGGTCCTTATAATGCCATATGACCCGAAGTGGTGTGTTATATTTCTTATATTATACCGGTGATAATTAAAGAAGTCCAACTTCAACACAAATTATTTATTTATGAAACAACGTTTCGGCCATTCGGCCTTCATCAGGTTGTATTTATATAATGAACAGAACATATATCATACCGAAATTTTTTTATTATCATTAAATATTATTAAAGCGATTTAAATGTGTTTTATTGAACAAAGCTAATAATGTTTACTTGCGACAATTTTTTGCCGTTGTGAAAATAGCAAGCCGCACTTACCAGTTGTATCTAATAATATCTCGAACAACCAGCGTTATGGCTCTAGTCACTCTAATAATTGTAATAGTAATTGCCCTTTAATTATACAAATTAAAATTGGTCTAATCCGATCAATTGTTTTAGAAGCATTTGTCCAGTCATCACCGAATTAAGTTAAATTGTGGAAACAATATCGTTGACAAGTTCATCTGATCATTACTTGAGAAGCTTTTTTCAGACCCTCACCAAATTTGGTCAGAATATGAATGGGCAGAATATCTTGGTCAGGTTTTAAATCAGTCATGTCACCTCAGTCACTCCAGAGTTATGAGACTTGAATTGGCAAAAAACTGTCTTTTCAATGTTTGCTCTCCAAATAAGGCTTACGGAACAACCACTTGTAAATTGTCTAGATGCCACTTCTAAAAACAAAAAAACCCCTTTTTTTGTTAAATGCATGAAGTTTTCATGATATAACGTTGGTTTTAGTTTTTATGCTCTATGTAACATTTACAATCAGTATTTTACTTTGGCTACGATGTCAGAAAATGGCAGATTTGGCGAGATAGCTTTTTTAGAATGATTTTAGGAGATTTTCTCCACATTCTATTTTAAATATCAAGTGTATTTTTAATCAAGGACAGTGAGTTTAAATGTCAGTTGGTTCTAAAAATTGGGCATATTTAAGAAAAAACAGGTAAAAGTCAATAGAGTTGACTTTTACATTTGTAACCTATCCCGATCGTGCCAAAATAAGAAATACCTTCTGCACTTACTTTTTAAACAGTACATGTACATTATAACGACCATTCTAGTTTAGATGTCTGGCGGTTGTTTTCATCACAAAATGGAAATTTTGCCAGTTGTTTTCATGGAAATTTGGCAGTTGTTTTCATCACAAAATGGAAATTTGGCTGTTGTTTTTGTCGCAAAATGGAAATTTGGTGGTTGTTTTCATCACTTAATGGAAATTTGGTGGTTGTTTTCATCACTTAATGGAAATTTGGCAGTTGTTTTCATCACTTAATGGAAATTTGGTGGTTGTTTTCATCACTTAATGGAAATTTGGCAGTTGTTTCCATCACTTAATGGAAATTTGGCAGTTGTTTTCATCACAAAATGGAAATTTGGCAGTTGTTTTCATCACTTAATGGAAATTTGGCAGTTGTTTTCATCACTTAATGGAAATTTGGCAGTTGTTTTCATCACAAAATGGAAATTTGGCAGTTGTTTTCATCACAAAATGGAAATTTGGCTGTTGTTTTTGTCCCATAATGGAAATTTGGTGGTTGTTTCATCACAACATGGAAATTTGGCTGTTGTTTTTGTCACAAAATGAAAATCTCTTGTTTTTCATCACTAAATGGAAATTTGGTGGTTGTTTTTGTTACTTAATGGAATATGTGGCGGTTGTGATCTGCTTTATAGATCTTTGGTTGTCAGAGTTTTTTAAATGATTAAATGTGAATCTGTCCCACAAGACCATTGGCTGTGATCCTGGGCGGAGGCATGAACGTGAACACAGCTGCAGCAGTTCAGATAATTGGGTCTGATAATAATTAGTAATAATACACTCACTTATACAAATTGTCTTTTTTGTCTACAGCATTCAAGTATACTAGCGGTATAAAGTAACTATGCAGGCCAAAAAATAAACTGTGTCTGAAAAACCTAAAGGAATAACACAATTGTTCGATTGAATTTCCTCTGAAAATTGGTATTTGTTTAATAATAATTCATTTCTGTATAAAAACACATTGAAATGTTTAATATATTGGGTAAACAACACTTTATCTTCAAATGTGTTCAATGTTGTAGATACATAAACAACCCAAGATCAATGTTTAAGATGAGTAAACAACACAAGTCATTAAATATTTTCTATGTTCGAGAGGCGTAAACAAGGCAAAATCATCAAATGTTTTCTGTGTTTTCGATGAGTAAGAAATTCATGAAAAGTTTTCAATGTTCAAGAGGCGTAAACAAGGCTAAATCATCAAATGTTTTCAGAGTTTTAGATATATTTATAATCATCCCCTGTTTCTTTTTTTGCTAGTATAAAATTATGTGTATACTATTACCCACTCTCATTAGTCAAAATTGACATATTAACCACTGGTAATTGATGTATGGATGCAAATAGCTGAATGGTGATTATAACCTCATCTGTCAGGGTCAACATTCCTTTAGCAAAATAACTTATAGCATAAACAACAGGGTCAAGTATGTGATGTTGTTATGATTTGGATCTGTGATTGGATTTACCTGTGTGGTTATTAACCTTTTCGTAAGTGCTGATAAGCCAAGTTCTGTTTTATATTAATGGGTAAGTCAGGTTTTCATGAAATATATGAATTAATGCTGTGGTCCATATCGGACTATTTTTTATTTAACGAGAACTTTGTTAGTTTTGTGAAAATAGTATGGTAGATTGCTTTGATTTTGAAATGGTGTCCTTTTTGGTAAAACAATAATTTTGTATTCTGTGGCTCCATTATGTCTAAAATCAGAGATTTCATTTATTATTTGCAAGACTTATCCTATGTATAATGCTGCAGTTCATATTGTCATGGCAACACATACGCCATCCCTCGCAAAATTAGTAAAACTGGAGGGGGGGGGGGCACACTGCTGCCTTTTTCCTGCACCCTGCTGCCGTTTACTATGCCCTGCTGTGCCTTTTTGTTTGACAGCACAATCGTTGATGCTTATAAATAATATTCAATATTTATTGGATGTATTGTCCAGTCAATTTTTAGAAGTAGATACAAAAATAACAAATATACATTATTTTGACACTTAAGTAGAGATAAGGTTTTCATATCAAACTATAAGCATTGAAAGTAGTCACAACATGTACACCATATGAATTGAACATTGACCCTTGTAAGTGCCCCATTAAGGCTCATTCAATGTGCAGCAAAAGCGCCCGTTTGGGTTGTTGGGTTAGCGCAGTGGTTAGGGCTCTAGCTTCTCACCTAGGCGACCCAGGTTTGATTCCCAGCCTGTGCGAATGTGAGTTTGGTTTGTGGTCACCAAGCCAGACAAGTGGGTTTCCTCCGGATACTCCCCCACAACACAAGACCACAGTCTCTCGCTAAAAATCATGCCAACAAGAGTGATTAATACAATGTTGTTATAACTTGTTTCATAATCGTTGTAACACAAATGAACTTAAACTGAAGTGCCCTTTCTGACCTAGCACCCTGCCTTTTTCAAATCCTGGCAGGAGCACTGTAGCTTATATAATCCTATAATTTTCAGAGTACCTAATTGTGACACAATGTTGGTTTGAAAAAGATTTTTTTATGAAAATGAGTTAACAATATAATATTGTATTATTATACTTCATTTTATTCGAGTGCAACACAGCCATGGTGATTTTTTTTCTTTCAAACCTTTGATTTTTTAAAACCAAAGTTTCATTATAACTTCGGGCCTAAACCCACAATGCGATACATTTCATAGTTCATACATGTAAAGTTATACATGTTTTGACATCGTCAATAGTGTAAGTACAGTGGACTTCCTGATCTTAACAGCAGTTCATCAGTTCATATATCTTTTAAACAGTATCTTAAATCTTTGTTTTAAAGTTGCTCTCTCACAAATTGAACATTTTGACAATATTTTTATTGCTTTTCTTGGAATGAGCCTATTTATGCGAAAATGCATGGAAACCAGTGATATAAGACTGCTGACAAAAAATTAGGTCACAGATTTTCATAATTAAGTACAAAATTGATGATTTATGCATTTTCTTGAATCATTAGTAATGCTTTAAGCCATAAAACATTAATTTTTGAATGGAAATATGCCAATCTTAGATCAAATTTTTGTCAGCAGTTTAATATCACTGGTTTGCTGATATCTACGCAAAAATTGGCTCATTCCATGACAAAAATAAAAAGATTGTCAACACGGTAAATCTGTAAGAGGGCAGCTTTAACAAGCACTTATTTAACAGCAATAATTACAGAAAAAACAACATACAATTCTACATGTATGAAATATCATAAAATGTTGAAATCGACACCTTGGTGATAGCAATACTTGGAGATTAAATTGAATTAGCAGAATTGAGAAGGAAGCAAAGTATCTTTTTTCATGTTTTGTTTATACCTATATTTTTTATCTTCCTGGTGGTGATGATCTACCATTGTTGATTGTGAACATGAAGTGTGTTATTGTGAGTTATTTGCTGCTAATTCCTATACAGCATAGGTGACAGTATCAATCACATATTGTAACAACATTTTTTTATAAAAAAATAAAAATAATAATAATTATAATAATACTCATAATGTTAATAAAAGTAATGATCAGTAATAATAATATATATAGTAATATTACAACTGCTGCTGCTGCTGCTACTGCTGTTGTGACTGCTGCTGCAGCTTATTAGTAAATTGCTGTTTTATTACATGATACTACATTATATATTATGACCTCATATGATAAATGTTTCCTGGGTGTTTAGAAAGACAAGTCAATTAAAATGTTTTTAAAGTGATTTTTCCAGTGTTATTAAGACATCATATGATAAACTTTATCCTTATAAGACAGGTCAATGTGGCATTTTATTCTGTCTACAAAAATTGCTCTTCGTCTAATCATGAAGGGTTTATTTATAGATCATGTAATAAAAACAATCATAACATAAAAAAGCAGTTATACATAATTATATAAGAAAATCATATACACCATCACTGACTGATACTGTCACCTATGGTTCTGAGTAGTTAACAAAGCAAGTTAATTGTTAGGTTTTGTTATGCCAGATCTTTCGGGGAAAATAATTTGAGCTGTTGTAGTTTGATGCTAAATTAATATGAAAGGATATTTACATTTTATGGTAAGACTCATGTCCATGTACATTTTCATTTACAATTTTATTCAGGGCTGTCTCTGAGCTCAAGCGGAATAGGGCTGTGACCTTTCTGAAGGGGAATTTTGCCAGGAAAAGGAAATTTTTGAATAAACAACTCATTCTAATGCTAAAATAAAACTAAATGTAAATGAATTATTGCATCATAAAGACATTCACATAAACACAAGTAATAATTCAATATTCTAATGATGCAGCAGATTGCTTAGGAAAATGCATATATCTAGGCTGTTTTTTGTCTTATTTTGATACGAGTATACACCAACAGGATTACCTTAAAGTAGCTCGCTCATGGTTTGTAAAATGCTTCTTTTTTTTATTACGAAATAAAGTGTGGCAAATCATAAAGAGTGTTAATACAAAAATACCAAAAGCTGGAACCCTTCAGCAAATGTTGGTATTTGCTCAAATATCTTCTTTGAAGACCACAATTGTAGTACCTCGATTGAAAATTAATGACGGCTGTGGTGATGCTTGATTGGTTGATTGACATTATCACCTGATGTTATCAATGTATCCTTAACAGGTCAACATATCCAGCAATTTTGTTAAAATCTCCATGGCTGTTAGGATTAGCCGGTTGTTTTCTACTTTTTTCTTGACTTGACCATCCTTGGTTCGAACCCCACTAAAACTAAATTCTTTTTTATGCTATTACTGTATTTTTTTTCTGCAATTTCGTACATAAAGTAAAATAATGATAAAATAAGTGTTTTCAGATGTATTATCAGAAAAAGTAATTTTTGGTCACTTTAAGCGATTTCTGAAACAAAATGGAATGAAAGCAAATCAATTTTAAGGTGGGGAATGTAGTCGAACATTTGCCCCCCAAAATTGTTAGAAGGCGACCTCCCCCCCCCCCCCCCCCCCCCAATTTGTTACCTAGCCAAAATCTAAAATTGTTAATGATAAGATATGTGTAATGGTCATATTATAGATTGTATATGTTTTGTTTTATGGCAAAATCATCATCTTCATCGTAATCATCATCTTCATTGTAATCATCATCGTAAAACTTAGAATTTAAACTTTGAAACACTTTTGCTCTATATCTTAAGAAACTGTAAGTGTGATGTAAATTTACACAAGCAACAAAATACAGTCCCTTACAAGCCTGCCTGTGCTGAGCTTGACAAAGCTGTCACAATGGAGGTTCCATGTATGTGTGCCCGTGTGTAAGTGCATAAGTGTGTGCATAAGTGCGTCTGTCCGAACTGAACCTTGGCGGTATCTTGCATTATAGGATTTAAGAAAAACTTGCCATGAAGGTTCACCATGAGGCGACCTGTCATGTACAAGATCTATGTCTGTATCTCAAAGGTCAAGGTCACACTTATAGGTCAAAAGTTTAATGAAGTTATGTTGATACAGAAATAAATTGAGTATATGATAAATTATGGGCTGATTATTGGATGTATTTATCTTGTTAATTGAAACATAAGCTGTTAAAATAAATAACAGAATGTTCATTTTGTACTCTTAACCAACCTAATATATCTGAGATATAAATGTAGAGATATAAATGTAGGATTCCATTGCAATTATGCAGACTTTGATTTTTAGATGGCCATTCTTGAATTATTAAAAAAGCAGTATGATTTTACATGAGCTGTCATTTTATTGTGTCGCCTGAAAAGACGACATATAGGGGTTACTTTTGTCGGCGGGGGCGGCGTCCGCGTCCCATTTTCGCTTGTCCGGGGTATATCTTCTAAACTATTAGTGGTATCAACTTGAAACTTCATAGCTAGATAGATCTCATTGAGGGCAAGTGCAGTGATATATACATTACGGGGTTAGTAGGTGACCCAATATGGGTATACCGGGCGCAGGAAACCAAAAATGTATATCCCATAACGGGTCACCTATTAACCCCGTAACTTATAATACCTCTCCTTTAACCTGATTAGCAGTTGCAGAAATATTATCTTACATTCCATATTCTTCAGTTTAATTTCAGTAGTTGAATATCAATTCTGAAACTATGTTAGTATGTTTATTTATTCATGTGTCAATCTTTTTGCTTTTTGAAAAATGTTTGCAAAAGGTTTTAAACTTCTCATTTCAGGGAGACGAATGACGGGAATGACACAGACAATGATGTGTTCCGCAGTGGCTCTGAGTCGCCCCAGTTCCAACAGTTCACCCTTCCTGTGCATGCCGACCCCAAGCAGCGTCGCGCGACAGTGAGTGGGGGGTCCCCGACCTTGTCCCGCCCCCTCCTCATCATTGAGGACATTGACACGCCAACAAGACCCAAGTCGTTCACCATCGCTAGCACGACTGGAAACATGACACATGAAATCATCATCAACTCCCCGTCAGGTTTGTGTTTACTTAAAACTTATCCTGCTACTTAAAGCTGTACTCTCACAAATTGACATTATTATAATTTTAATCTCAGAATCAGCTGATTTTTGGCATCAATGCCTTCAATTAAGTCATATATGATAACTCACAATAGAACAGATCTCATATATTTTTTTAACGTAAATATGAAAAACTGCTGTCTTGTATCACTGATTTTGAGAAGTTCACACAAAAATTGGCCAATTCAAAGACTTTTTTTTTGTCTAAACAGTAAATCTGTGTATTAGTGCAGCTTCAATGAAACTAATTTTCTTCACTTAAATTTGCCGTAACATTCTTAAAAGTTATTTAAAAGAAGCAGAGATAGACAGTAAAAATAATAAATAATTTGGTATGAATGGCAGTGATGGTGCACGGAAGTAATATAAACAGATAATGGGGACCCAACACCAGAGATATTCGATAATAATCATACTTTAAGGGCCTAAAAAAATTATTCTGGTTCGGGTTACCTGACCCTACATTCGAAAATTATTGTCTGTCATTTGGTTTTGTTATTATTGTTGGTTTTGTTTTAATATGTTTTTTAAAAACATTTATAGCATTATAGTGAAGGTTGTTTTAATGCCATTCTCCAATGATGACAGTAACGTTCTTACTCAAAGCCTTAAAGAAATAATAATAAAAAAATAAAAAAAAACTACCTACCCTACCATTGATTATAAAATTTGCCCTTATATCTAACACAATGGTATTTTTTATTCTAGGTGAGAACCTATCTGAGCTGGGTAAAATTGCTTCTGCAATGGAGAAGAGACAGGAGTTTAAGACCAAGTCAACACCCCCTTCCCTGGAGTTCAGTGTTCGCAAACCCACTCCCAAAATTGTTGAGCCCACACCCAAAATTGTGGAGCCCAGAAACATACCTGAGATACAGGTCAGACTCACAAAGGATGCAAAAGATGAATCTTTTACGCATGTTAATGAAGACAAAAATGGTGGTCTTAAGAGTGATGAAGGTTGTGTTATTGAAAGTCTTGTGCATAAGTTAGAAGAAACAAAAATTACTGATGATAATGAACTTGTATCAAGAAAATTGAATGAAATGGCAGATGTCGAATCCAAGTCACATGAAACAATAAATAAGGAGAAAGACACCCAAGAGAATGGAAAAGAGAGTGAAAAAGAGACTGACAAGGATATCACAAACCTGGAAAGATCGAATCAGTCCCCAGAGAGACTGCTGGACAGCTCTACAGATTCTGTTCCACCCAGTGAGAGCTCCATGGAGTCATCCCAGACATACACCTCCTCACTGGAGAGTTCCAGTCACTCACCTCCACTGGAGGAGAGTATTCATAGTGAAAAGGTAAGGAGAGTATTCACCTCCACTTGAGGAGAGTATTCACAATTTAAAAGTAAGGAGTGTGTTCACCTTTTTTTGATGAGGGTATTCACCTTCACTTAGGAAGAGTATTGCTAGAGAAAAAAATACACAGTTAAAGTATTTTTATACCATGCAGACAGTGAGAACACTATGTATGATATAGAGGATATTTGTTGAATTTCAGTGTAAGATCAATATTTAATGTATATAAATATATTAATATATATATTAATTATATAAAAGAAATTATCAAATATTACTCAGAAGACACATTAATTTTGCTTTAAGGTTTTTGGGCAATGCTATATATATTGGAAATAATTTGCACAGTATAAACGCCATACCACCAAATTTTGAATATATCCTTTAAAATGTGAATACTTGATATTTTTTGCCCATTAAATAACTAAACCTTTTGCTTGCCACTATGGTCTTGGTTGATATTTTCACTTTAATATTGGAATTCTATTTGTGTATTTTTCTTAAATGCATGCTTTTTCTTTTGCTAGAATGTTGTTATCTTTATGTTGTTTAACTTATTTCTGTTGTTTAAAAAGAGTTTTATTGTGAAATGGCAACGTTTTTCACATCATTATTTATTACTATGCTAACTTTAGTATAGGATTCCCACTATGGTAGGCAATTGAATCCCTTCTGTCATATTATCTCCCCATATTTGTAGCGCTTCTGTTTTATGCTAGAAATAATATTTTGGTATTGTAAGAGCCTTAGTGTCATTGTCAGGTAATTGCAATTCAACACTTTGAAGTTGGCCATGAGTCAAAACCTATTTGCTGTGAGTCAACCTATTGGCCATCAGTAAAAACCTATTGGTCGTGAGTCAAAACCTATTGGCCATGAGTCAAACCTATTGCCATGAGTTAAAACCTATTGGTCCTGAGTCAAAACCTATTGCCATGAGTCAAACCTATTGCCATGAGTTAAAACCTATTGGTCCTGAGTCAAAACCTATTGCCATGAGTCAAACCTATTGCCATGAGTTAAAACCTATTGGTCCTGAGTCAAAACCTATTGGCCATGAGTCAAACCTATTGCCATGAGTTAAAACCTATTGGTCCTGAGTCAAAACCTATTGCCATGAGTCAACCTATTGGCCATCAGTAAAAACCTATTGTCCTGAGTCAAAACCTATTGGCAATGAGTCAAAACCAATAAGCCGTGAGTCAAAACCTATTGGCTATGAGTCAAAACCTATTGGCAATGAGTCAAAACCAATAAGCCGTGAGTCAAAACCTATTGCCATGAGTCAAAACCTATATTGCCATGAGTCAAAACCTATATTGCCATGAGTCAAAACATATTAGTCAAAATATATTGGCAATGAAGCAAAACCTATTGGCCATGAGTCAAAACATATTGGCAATGAGGCAAAACCTATTGGCTATGAGTCAAAACCTATATTGCCATGAGTCAAAACCTAT
The DNA here is from genome assembly GCF_026914265.1 of Mya arenaria. Taxonomy (NCBI): domain Eukaryota; kingdom Metazoa; phylum Mollusca; class Bivalvia; order Myida; family Myidae; genus Mya; species Mya arenaria. The sequence goes on from NC_069127.1 coordinate 41,684,934, forward strand.
ATTGCCATGAGTCAAAACCTATTGCCTGTGAGTCAAAACCTATATTGCCATGAGTCAAAACCTTTTGCCTGTGAGTCAAAACCTATATTGCCATGAGGCAAAACCTTTTGCCTGTGAGTCAAAACCTATATTGCCATGAGGCAAAACCTATTGCCTGTGAGTCAAAACCTATATTGCCATGAGGCAAAACCTATATTGCCATGAGTCAAAACCTATTGCCTGTGAGTCAAAACCTATATTGCCATGAGTCAAAACCTATTGCCTGTGAGTCAAAACCTATATTGCCATGAGGCAAAACCTATATTGCCATGAGTCAAAACCTATTGCCTGTGAGTCAAAACCTTTATTGCCATGAGTCAAAACCTATTGCCTGTGAGTCAAAACCTATATTGCCATGAGGCAAAACCTATATTGCCATGAGTCAAAACCTCTTGCCATGAGTCAAAACATATTGGCAATGAGGCAAAACCTATTGGCCATGAGTCAAAACCTATTGGCAATGAGGCAAAACCTATTGGCCATGAGTCAAAACTAGGGATGGAAACCGGATACCAAATCGGTATCCGGATATTCGTATCGAGTATTCGAATACTATCCGGATACTCGTATCAAATTGTTTTCATAATAAGTAAATTTCCTATTGTATGTCACCAACCTGTTATTTGCCATAATTGTCCACTTAATTTATAAATCGTCATATGGCAATTTCATTTTTTCATTCATTCTTTCTCAGTCTTAATAATTTATAATGTTATAATCAAAGCTAAACAACTCATTTTACGTCATAAAACTCATGATGAATACACATAAACACCTCGCGAATTTGATAGTCACTTCGGCCGAGGTGGTTGCTTGGTTACTGCCACGTGCTTTCGAGTTTGTTATTTATCAGCAGGTTTTATGTTAAATGACGCTTTGATTATTTGATAGTCGATTGTAATTTTATTTCATTACATTGTTTGATTTAATGCAATACCTACAATTTCTGCGGTGTTTTGTAATGAAGGATATAATTGCAGATAAGATAAGAAGACAAAAAGACAATCTGATTTTTCTTTATTTACATGCGTGTACTTTTTTATTTATCAATAAACTAAACATGGATTAATCATCAATCCGTTCAATATCAACTAGTGCCAATTAGTGTCAATTAAGCACATCTGAGATCATAAAACAACACTTGTCTTTGTAAACAAGGTCATAGAACTTCACAGGGTGCTGCACAAGGACACAATATCACGCCTTGTGCAAACACCCAATTAGTCCTTAGCAGACGATTTGTGACACATACCCGCTTCGGGACAGACACTGTTGATCACCTGAAATATTTCATCTGAAAAGTTTTATAACAATTGCTATGTCTCTGCTAAGCTATTTCATTGAACTTTTAATTCTTAACGAATATTCGAATACCCATTTTGGTATCCGAATACTTGCGTGATATCCGGATACTCGGATATTCGCTTCCATCCCTAGTCAAAACATATTGGCCATGAGTCAAAACATATTGGCCATGAGTTAAAACATATTGGCAATGAGGCAAAACCTATTGGCCATGAGTCAAAACATATTGGCAATGAGGCAAAACCTATTGGCCATGAGTCAAAACCTATTGCCATGAGTCAAAACATATTGGCCATGAGTTAAAACGTATTGGCCATGAGTCAAAACCTATTTATGATAGCTAGGCAAGTCTCTGTGAATCTTCCAAATGGTATGAACGGTCTGATAGTGTCAAAAGTGTCTGCCACCCACCCAAGACTTCTTGGGTTTGATCCCAAACAAGGATCTAGCCCTGGTATCATAAAAATATTTCAGTCTTAACTAACTTAAACAAAAATTAACTGTTAAAATTATTAACTGACTCAATTTCGTTCCCAATTTGAGCGTGTTAATGGAGTTAAGTTCCATGACAAATATTGGATTAATCTTGGTAAGTATTTTGTTGATTTGTCTTTATAACTCTACTGAAATAAATGTAGAGTTATGCCCCATGATTAAATTAGAAAAACAGACAAGCTTTGATATCAGTTTACAGCGCTTTTATTTTCTGAACCATGCTCACATGTCTTGACCCCCTTACCCCCCAGGAGACCTCGCACCAGGGTAGGGCACGGGAGCCCGTGTTAACCCCGCCCCTCTCAAGAGTCTTACACGCCCCACCTACCCCGAGAACACCACCATCTAGAAGGACACAAAACTTTGAAGTGGCGTCTGATTTTGATAGAAATTCGCCTCAATTGATGAAAATTCGGAAAATTGATTCTGTGCATTACCATAATAGGGTAAGAAAAACAGTGTGCAAAATTTTAGCTGCTGATCCTGAGACCATAGAAATTATATTGTTACTAACAGAAATGATTTACTAACTGAAGCCTTTTTGAGGTGCAGGTATACTTACAGATATTTACCATTTTATGAAGATGCTTTTAATGCCTTAAATGATCATTTAGGCCGTTTTAAAAAAGGGAATTATAGCTTTACCTGCGGCACACAGGTGGATGGGCTTAATAAACGGTGTTGTCTGCTCAGTAACTTTAATTTTCAATCATCACCAAATTTGGTCAGAATGTTTATAAGCACAACATCTCTGTCAAGTTTGATAACAAGACATACCTCTTTAGTTACTTAAAGAGTTAGGGCCCTTCAATGATAGACCTAAAGTTGGTATTGTCTGATCAATATTTTTAGAATCCTTTGTCCAATCATAACTAAATTTGGTCAGAATGTGTATGGGCATACTATCCCAGACCAGTTTGATAACCAATCATATCACTTGAGTCACTCAAGAGTTATCACCCTTTAATTATATAAACTACTTAAAATTGTTCTTGTCTGATCAATAACTTTAGAAACCTATGTCCAATCACCACCAAATTTGGTCAAAATGTGTATGGCCAGAACATCTTGGTCAGGTTAGTTAACCAACCATATTGAACATTCCAGAGTTAAAACCCTTTAATTGGCAAAAACTTTATTTACAGTGTTCTCTTTCTATATTTGGCTTAACATACAACCAGTTATCACCAAACTTGGTGTACTAAAATTAGGACAGGCATATTATGTGACAGTTGGCTCTCTTGTTTCTTAGATCAATTCAGTTTTATTTGTTTAAGTCAGTATGCATTTATAATTTTAAACTTTAAACCAAATTGACCAAATTGAAAAAGTTGTATTCTTAATGTTTTTCTTTTATTAAAGACTAAAAAACACAACATTTGTTTAAATCAAGAATATTTGTTTTTTCATTCTGACTATAGTACCAGTATTTAGGGGTATTTATAAATACATTGTCAAAAATTCGCTTTATTTAGTTTAAGAATTTGAGACTTTAGAAACTGAGCTTTTAGTTAGCATTTACTAAGACAAAAAGACAATGGTTCTGATTATGTGCTTAGGTCATGATATCTCTGTAAAAATAAAATTTAAATCTAGAATAAAAAAAATAATATTTGGCAAAATCAGAAACAAACAATAGATAAATTTGCCTAATCATCTTAAGTGTTTTGTTTGCATGCTTGTTGGTGTAACTTGTCTTTCAAAAGCTATTGTATGCATAAATGTCTTTCGGCTTTTATTCTGCACGCTTCTACACTAAGATAAGCTTGTTTAAGTGTCAGATTATTCTAATATAACTCATTAATTTTAAGATCAAGCTTTATTTTTTTCAGCTCATCTTACTGTTTTTAATGCTCTTATGCAAATTGTAAATTAAACACTAGTTTACAGGGATGTGATTTGTACACAGTTTTCCACGGATCTGATTGATGCAGGGACACAATCCCCACCCATGACCCCCCCACCCCCTCCAAAATAAATAAATAAAATAAAGTAAAAATATTACCTGGTAATGCACCAGTGAATTGTAACCATGACCCCCATGGGTAATCTGGGGATAGTGGGGGAAAAAGGCCATGTTTTAACGTTCCAGGTGTCCCCACAGTGCTGAGTGAATGCTGTGGTTTTGTTTTTGCACCATAAATAGCGGGGAATGGGCCTTACCTAGGATGTCCTAGGGGACATTTGGCAGGAATTTCACCAGCGCAGTGTGTCCCTGCAGGGCGGGGATTTTACCCGGGATTGGATGGATCGAAAGTGAAAGTGCCCACTATTCCTCGGCCCAGGGGGGCTGTGGTTACAATTGACTGGTGCATAAACTGATTGAAAATTGATTAAACTGATTGAAAAAGGTTGCTTCTTGTTGTGACTAAATTTGTTTTAAGTGTTGACTTTTGTATAGTATTGGCATCACAGTTTGCTACAAATTTGAAGCCGGGAAAGCCTTAAAAAAGCTTTTAAAAACCTAGTTTTGCTTCTAGTCAGACTGCTTCACCCAGTTAGAGGCCTTAAGCGGTCCCAAAACCTGTCGCTGAAATGGGTTAAGCCGCTTAGCTTCCTTTTTGTCAATCACATTCCTGTTCCAGAATATTGTTTGCTTAAGTTCAAAGAGCAGTTTTATATGTATCAGAAAACAGAGATAAAAATCATATGAATTGATTAATTTTGGCTGTATACAATTTAAAAAAACATAGATATAAAAAAAAACATTTATTAACTTTAATCACAATCCAGTAGATATAAGGTCATTGGGAACTTTTATCAATATATTATCAGTGAATAAGTTATAACAAGGAAGTGAGCATACCTAATTGTTCACAACTGTTGTTGATAACGTATATTGATATTAAACTTTTAAAGGTAGATATCCCTGTGAATGATTTTCCTTTCAATGAAAACTGTTGTCATAGTTTTTACTGTTTGAAAGCACTAAGTCCATATGCTGACTTGTGGCCCACTTTGTGGGTCTCCAATGAAATTCCTATACCACTAGCAGATCCAGAGCCGGGCCCACCCAACAGCCTCCCACCCCAATTAAAACCATCCAAGTTTACTTTTTATTACAATATAGGAGAAAAAGATTACAACCCACCCAATATTACATTTTGGACTAGAAATTGTTAAAATTTTCAGGGGGGGGGGAGTACACTTTCAGCTTAATAAATTTTAGTTCTGAGGGAAAGGCGCAAGTCAAAAGGTTACACCCATAGGTTACATCTCCTCTTATGACAAATCCTGGACCTGCCCCTGTATACTGTAAAATAAACTATTCAAAAATAAAGGTATTAATTGCATTTGTCCATTGACTAATAAAACGAATATGGATTAAAAAAAACTGACAGGGCCTCAATTGTAAAAATCAGTGAATGGAAAAATGCAGCCATTCCAACAATTATAAAAGATTTCCTAATTTTTTGTAACAACATGGATATTTCCCTTTAAAAATCATGTATACGGCACTCAAAATTACTATCATGTATAATTTCTATCATCTATCCAATATAAAACTTGAAAATGAAAATGACATCATCTTTTAATCAAGTGTTGAGTTTAAGTTTAATTCCTGGATATAAAATTTTCACTGTAACAATGTACATTCAATACATGTTATATTAGAGCGTGCATAATGAATGGATTACGAACGAGTGTGTTTTATGTGCAGGATGCAGGGGCCGGCCATCGAGAGAAGCACGTGGGGTTCGAGGGTGTTGATTCGGACAAGGAAGGAGACTCCAACCAGAGGTGAACAGTGGCTTGTTATTTTTGTCATATTAAAGATGCAGTCTGACTCCCAAACAAGGTTTACCACAATTAATAATTATTGTTTTAATATTAGAAAAAAGATTAATTTATGTCGAAAACAATGGTCCTTATAAAGGATACCAACTTAAATTTGGAAAAAATGCATAAAACACGCCCGTATTTCTACATTATGAGACTATTATAGTAGACCACAGTAAATCTATAGCATTCACCAGTCAGTTAATATTTTTTGTGCTTTCTTCTATTAAATACAGGGTTACAATCTTGTTATCAGTAATTAATATTCTTGTTATCAGTAATTAATATTTTCCATAAATGCAATATTTAGAAATTTGTAACTCAAAGGTGTATCTGAGTCAAAATTGATGTTTGAAATACATGTGTATGTATTGATTTTGAATAAGAATGTCACTTTAAGGGTTAATAAAAGGGATGCGAGCGATTTTTTAATATTTCACATTGTTTACATGTTTTACAAGTTTTATAATGAATGCAATTGAGTTGAAATAATTCAATTTTGCTTTTTGTTTGTTCAAAGTGTATTGCTTTTTGTTTGGATTTGTCTGAATTGGTGAATAACAGAGACCAATTTGGGGAACAAATCAGGGTCTGTCACAGGTACCGGCTATGACAAAGAAGGGTTAAAAGGCCCTGGCTATTACTATAGCAAGTACAGACCCAGGTTTTTTTTCCAGCATTGACAATTATCAGCTGTTAATTTAAGAACTCCTGAATAACAAATAAAATTTGCAGGCTTTTTTTTCTTCAATAATATATAACATAATAGTAATCTGTAAGCAATGGCCTTATAAATAATCTAAATATATGGGCATACCTGACATCAATATTAACATAACAATGAAATGAAACTATCAGAAAACTAGCTTACTTTGGGGTCAAGTACCTGAAGTAGATGCATTTTAAAGGAGTAAGCTGAATTGTTGAAATGGAACTGAACTGGATTACTAAGAACATAATATAATGAGATTATAAAACCTGTTTAATGAGCTTTAAATTTTTCAATAATGCTTTTCAGTGAAATATTATGTTATTTTCACTGCTTTTAAGATATTTTGTTTAACTAAAGCTTAATGAAGCATTCACTGCTAGCGGTTGAACATCTTGAAATGATGTCACCAAAATGATGTCACAACACTATGACTGTTTGCTAAGCAATTTACGCCAATTAAAAAAATATTTTTTTCGTATTTTTAACATGAAAGAAACAAAAAAAATGTGGAATTTCTATGTACTAAGATTTATTTCACTTGTGATCAAAGGAAATTGTATTTTCTCGTGTGAAAATATTGCTCCTAAAATTATCTATGTGTAATAAATTTCAATCTCAAACCAAAATTCAACAAATATACCATAAATCTTAATATTGGCAAATTATTAGTTGCTTATATTTTTTTTTCTTCTTATCTCTATTTAATATCTCTTGAAAAATACTTCATTCACCATTGTTTAAAAGGAGAATAGAAGCTCAAATGAATGGGCTTTATATATTTATAGCGACATTGAATCAAATACCAGTCAGTATATTTCAACTTCCTTCATGATTCAAAAACTTATTGTTCTTGGTGGTGTCAATATTAGCCTTGAAGGATTGTTACTTGTTAATAAACACTCCACAAGCTTATAACATTTGTTTTCTTCCTTATTTATGGCATGTTTTTATGAAGTTTTACCCTGGTATGGTTTCCCCTAAAAAGGGTTTACAAAAAAACACAAATGGGAAATAACACGTAAGTTGCTATAGTGAGTACTTGAGTCTTGCATTAAATTTGTTAAGTTGTTGCAGAATTTAGAATGAGATATTTCATGGTGTGTGTGTATATATTGAGGATTATATGATAAATTTGTGATATTATAATACTGATTGCAAAAATGTGTTCTTCTAAAGAGAAAAAAATATTAAAAATATTAGTAAATAAGGGATGTTTAGGAATTGGCTCAGGTGTTTGTAAATTTTTAAATGTTAACAATGGACATGGTTGTTAGAAGGACAAAAACCAATAAAATTATCATCTTTTAATTCTTTTCTTTTTTTTTTCGCTAAATTTTTATGCTGAATAATTTAACAATTTACCTGCGAGGTATTCTAGAATTATTCTAGAACAGATTCTAGAAGATAGTTCTAGAATAGTACCTGAACTCTAAATGGCAGTTCTAGAACTAAATGTTCAAGAACTTTCTCTAGAACTTCTTGAACCAAATTCTAGAACTTATGAAAATTTGTTCTAGAACCCAGTTCTAGAATATAGAACCCAGTTCTAGAATAGTAATTGAACTCTTAATAGATGAGTTCAAGAACTTGTTCTAGAAGTTCTGGAGAAAGTTCTTGAATATCTAAGAGGCCATTTGTTGTTCAAGAACTAGTTCTTGAACATTTGTCCTCAAGCACTCCAAGTTCTAGAACTGTTCTATTTGTTCTTGAAGAACTCCCAAGTTCTAGAACAGTTCCAGAACAACAAATTGCCTGAAATACCCCAGTAAAAATGTCAGTGGAATACCAGCTGTATGCTGGTGGTATACCAATGGTATTTCAGTGGTATACCAGCGGTAAACTTTTAGTGGAATACCACTAGAATCTGTGACATTAATTAGAAACAATATCCATATTACATGTTACAACATATTTACTTCCAGGCTTAATCAACAGCATTACAGAACAAAATCTTAAAGAACAAAAACATTTGAAATTAAAAAAACTAAGTAATGCAATTAAACACATATTAATTTATAAAACTAATTCATTAAATTTTAATAATGGTTTAAGAAGTTATAATGAAACAAGACTAATCATTAGAAAATATGACAGTTCTATGGTTTTGTCAGGGAGTCCTTCATTTTTAACACTTCCACTTTTTATAACTTACAGATAACACTGTTGTGAGTATATACACATTGCAAAATGATTACATCATTGTAGATGATGATGGTTCTTCTTTAGGGTTGATGTGTAAGTTTGTAATTTATTTAATCACAGCAACTTGCAAGAAAATTTTTAGCATCTAGTTAGTGTAAACAAGTCCTTCACTATACAGGAACGGTTTTTACTTCTGCATTAGTTAAGATAGAGTAACTCTTATTTTTGAACAGTTTCCGAAATTGCATCTGTATCAATGTTGATGCCCACAGCAACTAACATGGAGTTGGTAGATGATTTGATTCTATACTGTGCACAGTGCAGTAATATGTATCGCCCATGTACTCCTTTTCTTTCTCAAATGGCAGTTGTCTTCCTCTATTTTAAGTCTGTTTCCCTGAAAAATATATGACATTGAATTTAGATTTTAATAATAAGAAGCAAGTTTAAAATAAAGTCTTCTTTCTTTAAATAAGGCCAATTGTAAATTATTTGAACTCACGATTATAGAATTGATGAGATTTTAAGTTGTTCACATTGAAGTTTTACTTTGCAGTTGAAACAAAATTCACTAGTATTAATTGTAGGTACAGGGCGATTTACATAAGCCTCAAAGTAAAAGTAAACTATTTGCAATCTACTGTCAAGTCATATGACAGTTAACAGGCATTGTTCTCGTAGTAGAATGGCTATGTTTGAGAGAAATGGGTCCTCCCAGAAAACCCCCATAAATGTACGACTTTGTATTTACAGCTACACTCACTTCTGTTAAATATATATTTGGTTCCATTAAAATCCACTATGACGCTTTCATGACAAGAAAAAACTCCATAAATTTTAAAATTATCTTAACTCAAATCCTTACCAATAACTCTGGTGTCATAAACAAGTGAACACCTGCAGAAATTGTACAGGACATGTTGGTGGGTTGGGGGGTCTGTACGGTGTCCAAGTGATCAGGGGTCAGGCGTACCGGAAACAGGGAAAATTAACATCCTCACTTGAACGGCCTGGTTGTGTATTACTCGTCTCCATTGAGTCTAAATTGGACAAATATTTCAGTGAATATCATAAACAATTATGAGTAACACATGGTTTCTTTACCCAATCACCCAAGAACATTAAATGAATGCAGTCACAAATCATGAAGTCTAAACTGTCACATATTTTCGCGACTTCTTTAAATTGTCTCTTTTCCGATCAAATGAAAATATTACACAAGTAAAACCATTTCAAAGCGATGAAACGAAATTGCATTAAGTGCTTATGATTTTTTTTGTAAAAAAAATTAAATATTTAATTATAAGAATTTAAATTAATTAAAAGAAAATTCAAACTGACGATTGACATTGTCTTTCCAGAAATTACAGTCACTTTATATTGTCATTGAATAATTTTGTACATTAAGTAAGGAGTCAAAACCAATTTAGTTCAACAATAGTCTACAAGTGATAGGTAAAAACTCACCAGTTTGCCATCGTGGTCAAATAAACAACACAAAAATTGAAAGCTTCATCCATTATCGTCTGCAGAAGTGTACTTCCGGTTCAATTCAAAATGGCGGCTTATTGTTGTTATTCAGTAGTTTGTACACATTTTGTCAGTGATTAAGACAACTAATGGACTTTGAATTGCCCTAGAGGATAGAAATCACATAGATTAATGATCTTACCAGCTATCAGCCAATGTGTTACATTTCACGCTGTCTAATAGTGGAGATTAAAAACTACTGTTTGGTACATTGACGTCATGGCAAACCAAAGACTGCAGACATTTGCTTAAACAAAACGTAAGTCCATTGTGAAGTTTAAAAGTCATATAAACGACTATAAATGCCTATCAGTTATATATGTACAGCATGGTCACTAAAACAGAAGTTGTATGAGAAAACTATTTCTTAACCGATTCAAAAAATATTTTAGAACCAGTTGTTTGCGTTCATGAAAAAATCTTCTGTAAACGAAGTTGATAAACAAGAAAGGTAAAAACATCCCCTCTCAATCCCTGGTGTACCGGTGGGGGAGGGGGGTTGGCGTGGTTACAATTGTCTGACTGGTACATTAACAACTAGAAAAGCTTAATGTTTAAATGTAATCTTGGAACCTTAAAATGCATATTTCCCACAAGCTTCAAATGGGCCAGCCGCCCTTTGCCTACTAACAGAGTACAAAAGGGCCTGTCCCCCATCGACCCACAGAATAGCATGTATGAATAATGTAACCAGAATCCAAACTAACCCTTATATCTTATCTTACATTTAGCACAACCTGATTTAATTTCATTTATTATTTTAATATTAATCCAGTCCACTGGGTGACTGGCTCTGCTTGGGTTTCAGGACTCCTTCTAGCTTAGACATTCTCTCTTCTAGATTGCGGTATTAATGTGCCTCAGAGATCTATAGTCATCTTCTAACCTGTTCAGTCTCTCGCTTTAAAAAGGAAATACAAAATAACTTAACTGTTAACGTTACAAAATAAATAATTTGTTTTTTTCTTTGAGTTACAGTTCTTGAAGAAGTGAACTCTAGAACATGAAAGGTTCTTGAACAAGATTGAAGAACTTTGAGTTCTTGAACCCGAGTTCTAGAACCATTTGTGTACACTTCTAGAACATGAAAGGTTCTTGAACAAGATTGAAGAACTTTGAGTTCTTGAACCCGAGTTCTAGAACCATTTGTGTACTAGAACGCCAGTTCAAGAACTAAAAACAGTAGTTCTAGAACAGTTCTTAAGGTTCTAGAACAGTTCTTGAACGTTCAAGAACTTGATGTTAGTTCTAGAACTTTTCTCGCAGGGGTAGCAAAATCTTTAAATTCATTGACATATTAACATCTTTTAAGACTAAAAGCATTCTTTGAGAGCCAGTATTTAGCTTAAGTCATTATTTCCTAACATAAGTCAATTTCCTAAGTTAAGTATCTCACTGGTCATATGAGCTGCATCAAACAAATTCTGGCCATCCTAGAGTCAAGGCCAAGGTCACTGTTACTATAAATAGAAAAAAAAACTTAAACCTTTGGTACTGAATAACTTTAGTTAGGGTTGACATATTGCATCCAAACTTGGTATATATGAAGAGCTTATGGAGACCTTTTATGGGATCTCGTGAGGGGCCCCCTAGGGTCAAGGTCAAGGTCACTGTTACTAAAAGTAAAAAACAGTTGGTACTGAATTACTTAAGATAGGGTTGACATATTGCGACCAAACTTTCTATATAGGAAGAGTTTATGGAGACCTTCCATGGGACCACATGAGAGGTCCCAAGGGTCAAGGTCACTGTTACTCCAAATTAAAAAAACAGTTGGTACTGTCAGTCAATTATCTTTATATAGGTTTGACATATTGCAACCAAACTTGGTATATAGGGTGAATTTATGAAGACCTTTCATGGGATTTTCTTTTGGCCCCTAGGTTCACGGTCAAGGTCACTGTTACTAAAAACAAAAACCCCAGATGGTACTAAATAACTTTAGATAGGGTTGACATATTGCAACCAAACTTAGTATATAGGAAGAGTTTATGGACAACTTTCATGGGATTGTCTTTTTGGCCCCTAGGTTCACGGTCAAGGTCACTGTTACTAAAAGTTGTTTCTTGTTTCATTTGTAATAATTATGATGGAAGGCCAAAAGTCTTGAGAAACAGCTCCTATGATATAATAACTAAATACTATCTGCAATACTTTATTTTCAATATTACCTTAATATGTAATATACATACTTCTATGTTGAAACAAATGTACTTTTATATTGTGAAGTCGTTAAGTTTGTCCCTGAACATGTTAGGAAATCGACTTAAGGAAATGACTTAAGATGTTTTATGAATACTCGCCCTGGCTGGATTGATTATACGCTTGATACAGTTCTCATGTATATTTTTATTGAATAACACATTTTCTGCATGTGAAAGAACACAGTCAATGAAAATGTCAATTTTGGTGTGAATATAAAAAAAGGCTATGAATCATTTACTGGTCATTCCAGAACTGACAAAATCAATACTGTTGTATACAATATATACAAACCTTGCACCAAGATTTAGGATGATGGGGGATAAATGGGATGGTTTATAAACAAACAATTGCCACAGATACCATCATTGTTATTTTGAACAGGACCTGGAGACAATATCAATTATATTGTATAAACAATTAATGAGGAATTAACAACGAAGGAATAAGTTTACACTGTGCTTAACTTGAACATTTGATTTTTGTGAAGACCTTGAAATAAAATAATCTATGCAAACAGAGGAATTATCTACGAAGGAATGAGCTTTAACTGTGCCTAAATTGAAAATTTGATTTCTGTAAGGACTGTAAGATAAAAAAATTCAACATGTGAAGAGGAATTATTATCCAACTGTGCTTGAAGTTTATCTTGAACATCTAGTTTTCTTAAAGACCTTAAATTAAACAATAATCTATGCTAACAGAGGAATTATAAATATCACGGAATGAGCAGGTATTTCAGAGTCAAATTGGGCCGATGGTTCGGAACATTGTTAAAGTTAACAACATTGTTAACCGGACCGTTGTTAACTTTCAAATCTTTTATATTCTGAAAGTGTCAAGGACACACATGTTATCTGTGGTACTTTTCACAAATATTGAGACAACTGATTCAGCTTAGAGCTTGTTTTACATTGTAAAACATTTTATGATTAAAAGTTAACCACAATGCTGTTTGTTGATTTGGACAAAGTTCGAATCAATCGGTCCAACATTAATGATATCGTTGTGTTAGATTAAAGAAGGACAAGTTTCTTGTTATTATATTATGTACAAACATTTAAGTTTGAAAAAAAGTGTTATATATAATTGTTAAACATTCCTGGTTTTCTACATTTTTTTTTATATATTTTAAAGGGACTAGACACCAGATGATACAAGACAAATAGAAAATTGTCAAAAACTTACTTAAAATTGATATGGTTGTGTACAATGCATTGAATTTTACTGATGTATCACAGCGCTTGCGACACATGAATCTTTTGCAATTTTTGCATATTTTTCAAATTCGTTATTTACTGGGTTTGTCTTCCATGGAAATCCCAGTAAATTTAAATATAGCATCGGTATATGTATCTATTCGTATCGCATGTTTTCATGCTAAATATCCACACCTTAAACTGGGAAACCATGATGCGCTATTTTTAAACGGGCAAACTCAGCTGAGACAGCGATGATGAAATATTCTTTTAATCATGTAAAATGATGTGTTATTGGCCACATACTAGTTTGTATTGTATTTCTAGGCTTGTTTTGGGGAAATACTGTATTTGCTGATTTTGGGACCATCTGGTGTCTAGAGCCTTTAAGCAAAAAATTGGAAACTTTGTAGAAGCTTCAGACTTTGTTGCCATCGTTATTGATATGGGTGTTGTATAGATTATTTAATGAGACACTCTTATTCACAATCGATACATACACATGTATAACAAACATGAATCGTGAGTGATTAACCTTTAACTACTTACTAAATAATGCATTTATTGAAAATATCAATTACTGAATATTAGATTGTGTATTTAATAGCTGGGAATGCAAAAATATTAAATGATTAATTGGTGAGTGCTAAAAGCTTTACTGTGATCTACAATCTACTTTCGTCTGATAAGGAATAAATACCATGTTTTCTCCACCTTTCTTTCAAATTGCAGTCCGTAAGACATTTTGACATTTATTCATCCTTTATGGTATTTTAAAATATTTGTATTCATTGTGTGGTAAATCTTATTTGGGAGTGAAAATGCATTTATAAAACTCAAACTGATGATGAGAGATTTCCATGAAACTTGATAGGCATATTCAGACACTGACAATGACTGTGTATATTGAAAGTAATTAAAGTACCCTAGCTTAAGCTGAAATGATTACAGAGTTATGCTTCTTGACCAACTAATTTTTTTATTTGGCATATGTCTGCTGTGCTTTTGTATTAAATTTGTGTGATTTCATAACTTAATTTTGTTGTGTTTTCAGCTATGTTTGCAAAGTGGCTGGGGGCGTGGTACAGAAAATTCCAGTAGAGGTAACTGTATTTCCAAGTACTCGATCAGTTTAGACACTTAAGGATTGTCCTTGAATTGTGAAAATAGAAATAATATTATTGTAGTTTGAGTTTACTCTAATTTTTAGCTCACCTGTCACGTAGTGACAAGGTGAGCTTTTGTGATCACTCTTCGTCCGTCCGTCCGTCCGTCCGTCCGTCCGTCCGTCCGTCCGTCCGTCCGTCCGTCCGTCCATTCACAATTGCTTGTGAACACAATAGAGGTCACAATTTTGACCTAATCTTTATGAAACTTGGTCAGACTGATCATCTCTATAAAATCTAGGTCAAGTTCGATATTGGGTCATCTGGGGTCAAAAACTAGGTCACTAGGTCAATTAGTAGAAAAACCTTGTGAACACAATAGAGGTCACAATTTTAGCCTAATCTCAATGCAACTTGGTCAGAATGGTCATCTCTATAAAATCTAGGTCAAGTTCGATATTGGGTCATCCGCGGTCAATAATTAGGTCACTAGGTCAATTAGTAGAAAAACCTTGTGAACACAATAGAGGTCACAATTTTAGCCTAATCTCAATGCAACTTGGTCAGAATGATCATCTCTATAAAATGTAGGTCAAGTTCGATATTGGGTCATCCGCGGTCAACAACTAGGTCACTAGGTCAATTAGTACAAAAACCTTATGAACACAATAGAGGTCACAATTTTAGCCTAATCTCAATGCAACTTGGTCAGAATAATCATCTCTATAAAATCTAGGTCAAGTTCGATATTGGGTCATCCGCAGTCAATAACTAGGTCACTAGGTCAATTATTAGAAAAACCTTGTGAACACAACAGAGGTCACAATTTTGACCTAATCTTTATGAAACTTGGTCAGACTGATCATCTCTATGAAATCTAGGTCAAGTTCGATATTGGGTCATCTGGGGTCAAAAACTAGGTCAGTAGGTCAATTAGTAGAAATACCTTGTGAACACATTAGAGGTCACAATTTTAGCCTAATCTCAATGCAACTTGGTCAGAATGATCATCTCTATAAAATCTAGGTCAAGTTCGATATTGGGTCATCCGCGGTCAATAACTAGGTCACTAGGTCAATTAGTAGAAAAACCTTGTGAACACAATAGAGGTCACAGTTTTAGCCTAATCTCAATGCAACTTGGTCAGAATGATCATCGCTGTAAAATGTAGGTCAAGTTTGATATTGGGTCAACCCAGGTCAAAAACTAGGTCACTAGGTCAATTAGTACAAAAACCTTGTGAACACAATAGAGGTCACAATTTTAGCCTAATCTCAATGCAACTTGGTCAGAATGATCATCTCTATAAAATCTAGGTCAAGTTCGATATTGGGTCATCCGCGGTCAATAACTAGGTCACTAGGTCAATTAGTACAAAAACCTTGTGAACACAATAGAGGTCACAATTTTAGGCTAATCTTAATGCAACTTGGTCAGAATGATCATCTCTATAAAATCTGGGTCAAGTTCGATATTGGGTCATACGCAGTCAATAACTAGGTCACTAGGTCAATTATTAGAAAAACCTTGTGAACAAAATAGAGGTCACAATTTTAGCCTTATCTTAATGAAACTTGGTCAGAATGATCATCTTAACATAAGCTAGGTCAAGTTCCATATTGGGTCAACCCAGGTCAAAAACTAGGTCACTAGGTCAATTAGTAGAAAAACCTTGTGAACACAATAGAGGTCACAATTTTAGCCTAATCTCAATGCAACTTGGTCAGAAAGATCATCTCTATAAAATGTAGGTCAAGTTCGATATTGGGTCATCCGCGGTCAACAACTAGGTCACTAGGTCAATTAGTACAAAAACCTTGTGAACACAATAGAGGTCACAATTTTAGCCTAATCTCAATGCAAATTGGTCAGAATAATCATCTCTATAAAATCTAGGTCAAGTTCGATATTGGGTCATCCGCAGTCAATAACTAGGTCACTAGGTCAATTATTAGAAAAACCTTGTGAACACAACAGAGGTCACAATTTTGACCTAATCTTTATGAAACTTGGTCAGACTGATCATCTCTATGAAATCTAGGTCAAGTTCGATATTGGGTCATCTGGGGTCAAAAACTAGGTCAGTAGGTCAATTAGTAGAAATACCTTGTGAACACATTAGAGGTCACAATTTTAGCCTAATCTCAATGCAACTTGGTCAGAATGATCATCTCTATAAAATTTAGGTCAAGTTCGATATTGGGTCATCCGCGGTCAATAACTAGGTCACTAGGTCAATTAGTACAAAAACCTTGTGAACACAATAGAGGTCACAATTTTAGCCTAATCTCAATGCAACTTGGTCAGAATGATCATCGCTATAAAATGTAGGTCAAGTTTGATATTGGGTCATTCACGGTCAATAACTAGGTCACTAGGTCAATTAGTACAAAAACCTTGTGGACACAATAGAGGTCACAATTTTAGCCTAATCTCAATGCAACTTGGTCAGAATGATCATCTCTATAAAATCTAGGTCAAGTTCGATATTGGGTCTTCTGCGGTCAATAACTAGGTCACTAGGTCAATTAGTACAAAAACCTTGTGAACACAATAGAGGTCACAATTTTAGGCTAATCTTAATGCAACTTGGTAAGAATGATCATCTCTATAAAATCTTGGTCAAGTTCGATATTGGGTCATACGCAGTCAATAACTAGGTCACTAGGTCAATTATTAGAAAAACCTTGTGAACAAAATAGAGGTCACAATTTTAGCCTTATCTTAATGAAACTTGGTCAGAATGATCATCTTAACATAAGCTAGGTCAAGTTCCATATTGGGTCAACCCAGGTCAAAAACTAGGTCACTAGGTCAATTAGTAGAAAAACCTTGTGAACACAATAGAGGTCACAATTTTAGGCTTAACTCAATTCAACTTGGTCAGAATGATCATCTCTAGAAAAATATAGGTCAAGTTCGATATTGGGTCATTCGCGGTCAATAACTAGGTCACTAGGTCAATTAGTATAAAAACCTTGTGAACACAATAGAGGTCACAACTTAAGCCTAATCTAAATGTAACTTGGTCAGAATGATAATCTCTATAAAATCTAGGTCAAGTTCGATATTGGGTCATTTACCGTCAATAACTAGGTCAATAGGTCAATTAGTAGAAAAACCTTGTGAACACAATAGAGGTCAAAATAGACTTAGATATGGAAAACTTAACAAATCTTCTCCAAAACTAGAAGTCCTAGGGCTTTGATATTTGGCATGTATAATTACTTTATGGACATCTACCAAGATTGTTCTAATTATGCCTCTGGAGTGATAAGAGGCCCTGCCCAGGGGTCGCAAGTTTTACATAGGCTTATTTAGTGAAAACTTAAAATCTTGTCTAAAACCACAAGGCCTAGGCATTTGATATATGGTATGTAGCTTTACCTTGTGGTTCTCTACCGAGATTATTCAAATTATGCCCCTGAAGTGATAAGAGGCCCCACCTAGGGGGTCACAAGTTTTACATAGGCTTATATAAGGAAAGTGTTTAAAAATCTTCTTGTCTGAAAATGCAAGGCCTACGCATTCAATATTTGGTATGTATCATAACCAAGTGGTCCTCTACCAAGATTGTTCAATTTATGCCCCTGGGGAGAAGAGGCCCTATCCTGGGGGGAGTCACAAGTTTTGCATAGGCTTATATAGAACAAAAAACTTCTTGTCTAAACCAACAAGACATTGGCATTTTATATGTGGCATAACCTAGTGGCCCGCTACCAAGATTGTTCAATTTGTGCACCTGTGGTGAAAAGAGGCCTCACCCTGGGTGTCACAAGTTTTACATAGGCTTATACAGGAAAAAACTTTAAAATTTTCTTGTCTGAAGCCACAAGGACTAGGTCTTAAATATTTGGTTTGAAGCATTGCCTACTGATAGGGTCATGTGGGGTAAAAAACTAGGTCAGTGGGACAAATAAAAGAGTGGCCTCTAGGGGCCATACTTTTCATTGGATCTTTATGATAATAGGTCAGAATGTTCACTTTATTTAGCAAAGCTACAGGTGAGCGATACAGGGCCATCATGGCCCTCTTGTTTTAAGCTTTATTGTGTTTGAAGCTCATAGCTCATAAAATCACACGTCAGTGTTTCCTGGATAGAAATTTGTAATGTTGTCAATTTTGAGATGCCATGAAAAATTATTCCTGGTGAGGATCGAACCCACAACTTCTCAGAGTTGGAGTGTGGCTGTATTAGTTTCTCTTTATATATTTTTAGAATCATGAAGTTAAGCGGAGACCAAAGTCAGGCAGGAAAAGAGTCAGTAAGTATTATTTTTACTTCACTGTGTGCATGATGTTGTCAGCATGCCTTATTAATAGCTTTTCTGTTGGTTGAAGAAAGGTCTAGTTGCGTCATTGCCTTGGTATTATCGTGGCAGCATTGTTCTCGTCAATGTGCAAAAACTTTAATGCTGGCCTTAACTTGGAAGTTATATTGAAGATCAGAACACCTCGGCCATCTCTGCCATACGCTAAGCCTCGGATGTATTGCGGTAAATTAGTAAAAAAAGTTTGAAAATTAATTATGATATTCATTAGTTGTAGTGTTTTAACATTTATTTTGTATTACTAAGTTCAAATTTTATTCCCGGTGATGTGTATTATTGCATAAATCTTTCAGATTCCTTAGAGTAAATTCCAAAGGCTTACCTGCTAAATTGTAATTACTAATGCCAGATCTACTTGCAGCATAGTTAAATGTAAAGGATTCTGACATCATAAACCGTCCATATACATCCGGTTGTTTTCAAAGGAAAACAGCTAAGGTGTTCTGTTTGTACTATTGTGAGACCAGGTACACATGTACCCATCAATAGTAAGGCTCATAACTCGGACAATTTTTTATTGTTAGTTATGCCCATTGATTGACAGAGAAAATTTGATTAGCCAGCTTGGCTTTTACTTGTGCATGTAAAATTTAGCTCTTTTCTTGGCCTTAAACTGATCCATTACATTCAATGTCGTGTTAAATGAGCATGTCCTAATAGACGCGTCAGGGGACTTATTGTGGTTCGTTTTTTCGATTTTGTGCCAAGAACACAAAATGTGATTAATTCCCATGTAAAGCATTCCTATGACTGCCATTAAAGGCACCTGCTGATGTTATGCATATACGGAAAAACCATACCCTATTGTACACAGAAACCGCTGTGATAAAATTTTCTTAAGTTGTGTATTGATATATTGACTCAATGTATTTAGTGGACAAATTTATTGATTTACACAGCATGGTAATGTTAACAGCTACGATGCAGGGGACACTGACCATTACTACATGTTTTTGACTCCAGTTTAGCTGATTTTAAAAAGTTGCTGAATTATGAATAAGGACATGGTTCTCAAAAAGACATACTCCTTGCATGTTTAATAGGACTTGTACAATATCAGTTATTTATTAGGATATTTTCTCAAGTCTTATGACTGTATGCTTAGGAAAACAACAACAACAACTTTAAAGAATGGCATTGTTTAGGACAAAAGTTGCATACTTTATGACTGTATGCTTAGGAAAACAACAACAACAACTTTAAAGAATGGCATTGTTTAGGACAAAAGTTGCATACTTTTTAAAATGGTTTCATAAGTATTGTTAATGCTACCCTGAAAATTCTTCTTTAGGTACGAAAACAGGTAATATATCTTATTTGTGAAAGTAACTCAGTATTTCTTAACAAAATCAGGAAGCTTTTTGCTTTTAATTTGTATTTGTACTAGAGTTTTGTGGTTTTAATAATAATCACTTTAAACATTGTTGATTTGTTCCAATTTAAAAAAAAAAAATGTGTAAAATTTGTTCTTTGATTTAAATATTCTTAAAATTACTGTATTTGTAATACCTTGTGTTAAAGGGACTAGACACCAGATCATACAGTTGCAAGAAAAATAGAAAAGTGTCAATAAATAATATATAATTGTGTACAATGCATTGAATCTGAATTACTGATATATCACATAACTAGGTCACATGCATCTTTCAAAGTTTTTGCATAATTTTTAAATAAATTAAAAAAAATGTAGGTCTTTCTTTACCTCGTAAATCCCAAAAATTGCATCATTTTATGTGTCTGAACTAAATACGTGACTTACATAAGCTAAATGTAATTCACCTAAGAGTTCGGACACTTTCAGTAATTCAGATTTTGAAGAATTACCTTTCTTGCAGATTTTTTATCCATATGGTGTTAAGTCCCTTTAAAAAACACAAATAAATAGCTTTTTTTATATCTTTTTTACTTTTACATATTTTGCTTAAGCATTAAAACGTGTATATTTTGAAATCCATTTATTTATTTAATAACTAATTGTTAAAAAATCAAGGAATGAGAATGTTTTTTAATGCAGAATGCTTTGCAAATTTAAAATTTTGCTACATAGTAGTAATGGACAGCGAATAGTGGTTATACGGAGCTGACAATCTTTGCATTCTTTTCCATGAGTCTAGCATGCACCCTCGCTACAACAGACTTATCTGTATTTAGATAAAATTATTTAACGTTGAAAATTGCAATATTAAAAGCCTTTTCTCTGATATTTTTAAACAACCTTTGGTGGCTATTCAAAACAATTTATTGTGTAGTAAAACTGACTTAAAGTCCTTTAAGCTCAACACAAACATTTTATAAACTTTGTATTTTGTAATGAATATTAAAGTTAATCTTAAATATGGAATGAAAAACCTAAATTACCTGATGGTGCATGCTTAATTTACAGAAACCCCCTAAAATATATGATAAGGTTGATTTTTTAATCTTCTTATGGCTTATTAGCAGATACAGAGACTGAGACAGGTCGGATTTCTGTTTTTGTTTCCAAATTAATTTATTCCTATTTGTAATACATAAAAAGTCTGTCCAAGCCAGATAATTGAGTGTTTCAACCTTAGATCAGATAAGGTTTAAAGGTACTCGCTCATATTTTTGTAAAATGCACTTTTTTGTATGATGAAATTAAGTTTGGCAAATCATTAGGGATATTTTAAAACTAAGATATCAAAAGCTGGAACCCTTCAAAAGCGTTAACAACACTATTAGTCACATAATTATGGCCATGTTGTTGTGCGATTGGTTGATTGACATTATCATGGGGTGTTATCAATGTTTTGTTAAAAGGTCAAAATATCTATATTACTTTTATAAG
The DNA here is from genome assembly GCF_026914265.1 of Mya arenaria. Classification (NCBI taxonomy): domain Eukaryota; kingdom Metazoa; phylum Mollusca; class Bivalvia; order Myida; family Myidae; genus Mya; species Mya arenaria. The sequence goes on from NC_069127.1 coordinate 41,706,584, forward strand.
TCCTGTGGCCGTGTGGTTAATGCGTCTATTTTCTATTTTTTTCTTGACTTTAGTGGCGTGGGTTGGCTAAGTACATTTTTTATGCTTTAATTGTATTTTTTTTGTGCAATTTCCTTATCATAGAGTACAATAATGAGAAAATAAGTGTTTCCAAAAAATGCATTACCAGAAAAAAAATTCGGTCCAAAAACATGAGAGAGTACCTTTAAGCAACAAATTAGGAGATTCTAAGAATGACAACTATGTAAAAGTTCTGGGACTAACTTACAAATCTTAAAGCTGTATGGACCGCACATTCAGCGATACATAAGGTATAACGCTGATATGTTTGAATATAAAAGTTTTAAGAATATAACGTGTTTGTGTGATTTTATGATATATTATAAGATCTTTAATGAAATTGGCTCATGCTGACTTATAATTTGTCACTCTTTTTTCAAACATAAAATTAATCCCTTGATTAATCGATGTTATCTTGGGCAGACTTAATCTACCTTTTACTTCAAGCTAATTATTGACCATACCTGTACCCCCTTGTATTCCAAAATGTGTTTTTCGAACTGGAATTTGAAAATGTGAAATTAAGGAACTTGATTAATATATATGTTAAAATGAAGATATTCGGTCGAATGTTCAGAATTTTGTTGGAGTTTAAACTGTATCATTGCGGTCGTTTGTTCAGAATTTTGTTAAAGTTTTCAATGTGATAAACAACATCGTTGTTAACATTTATACATGAAATGTTTAATGATATGCTCATGTATTTAAATAAAACAAGTACAACTAAAACAGTTATCACAAATGTTACAAATACTTTAAGGGGCTGTACTCCATATGATGAAATAGAATTTTATTTTTTTTTAAATGTTGAAATCTGACATAAACTTGGTATCGATGTGTACAATGCATTGAAACTTACTACTGAAGTACCACATAGTTTACAGTTAATTTATTTTTCACAGTTTTTTTCATATTTTTCCATTAAAAAAGATTACTAGGTTACCGATGTCTACCTAGTAGAATTAATTCCTTATGTGTGATTGGCTAGTCGATGTTATCACGTGATTTTACCAAGTTAGGTATATAGCTTCCGACTCGATTTTTTTTCTTACATTTTGGTATATTTGTTTTACAATAATGATATCAAAGACATTTTATTAAATAATTGTCCTGAGATTGGTTACAGAAAAAAGCTTTTTTTGGTGCCAATATGGTGTACAGTCCCTTTAAGACCACAGGTGTTATCTATTTAACTTCCTGCAGAGTAGTAGAGATCTGAAAGTTAACAATGACGTTTACAACAAGTTCTGTACAATCGACCCAATCATCAAGTAAAAAACTTTATACATTTTTTGTTAAATAATAGATAAATAATCTTTGATTAATTAATTTTTTGATACTCTTTTGTTTATTAACACATCTAGTACAGATAATATGAGACTTAGCAGCATTTTAATATTATAAATATATGTAAAGGAAATCCTTTTTGCCCCTTAGCCTGCTTTTTTCCTGGAGAATTAAACCCACCAGCCTTATATGGTATTTGCATTTTTCCAGAGTTTGAGCGGGAGTTTAGTTTTAACCTTGTACTATTGTTTTTTCAATTATCAGAATAATAATTGGTTTGTTTCTTTTTATGTCTACTGCGTATTATAGGGTTCATGCTGTCTGCATTGGCCTCATTGTCTGCAAGGTCACATGTTAATTTCCACTCTCTAACTTAGATATTTCTTTTTTTGGGGGGCCATTTTAACAAAAATTTGCAGTAATACTTATCAGCATATTATCTTGACTGAGTTTGATAAGCAGTCTAATATCAATTGTTGCTCTAGAGTTATGGCCCTTTAATTGTCAAATAATGGGTGGTCCCAACTAGGGACACAATTGGTTTCGCGGATTGTCCTCTTGATATATTTTTTTTTATTATTAAGCTCTTTCAGGACCAGTTAAGTTTCCTGGTAAATACTTCTATCTTCAGTCCAATTTAGAACAAAAAACAAATGCTTGTAAATGATAGATAAATAAAAGTGTAAGATTTAATGTCATTGAAAACTGTTTAAAACGTCTTACAAGAGATTTAGAGATTTTGTACGCAGACAGATACAATGCACATTTCTATGATTGTAGTTTTTATCCTTGACTAAAAATTTCACAGTCATGTAGTATACATTTATTATATATTGTATATCAATCTGACAAAAAAACGGAACAATATTGAAATTACAATGTTTCCCCTGGGTTACAGATCGGCGTATATCGTGTAAGGACCTGGGTCAGGGTGACTGTCAAGGCTGGCTGTACAAGCGACGCAGTAAGGGAGGTTTCCTGCACAGCCCCTGGCAGCATCGATGGTGTATCATCAAAGACTACAACCTCTTCTGCTACCATGATAAGGAGGTGAGAGCAAGACATGTGGCCGATTGTTCAGAATGTTGTTAAAGTTTACAACCTAGTTTACTTCATCGTTGTTAACTTCAAAATCGTTATTGCATTGTAAGTTTCATACATGACTGTGTGATCTTTCGTATTTCTAACAAGATTTGAGAAATCTATTTCAGCTGTGCTTGTTTAATATAATCGTGTCAACATATCTTCAACTCTTTCACGTTTAAAAGTTAACAACAATGCTGTTAATCACGTTGTTAACTTTAACATAGTTCTGAACAATCAGCCCATAGTCTTATAGTTTATGTATTACAAATTAATTGAACTTCATAGGGTTTAGCCAGGCTTTAAAAAGGACAGGGTGATGCAGAAAAGGGGGAAGGTGATAAGAGTAAAAAGAAAACATTGTATGGGGTCATGAAGAATTTGAACATTATCAATTTGACAGAAAATGTTAGTAATTATGTCAAATCGAAGTTATATTAGGTTTTGACTGCCAAATATTTACAGTTTGTATATATTATATCATATCAGTTTTGATTAAACCAAAAAAAAATATTTGACAATCTTAAGCATTTAATTTTATGAAGGCAGAAAGGTACCTATGCATGTCTTCATGAGGGCAGAGAGGCGCTACAAAAAAAGGACAGGGCCCAGCACCCTTCCATAACACTTTAGCTAAAATCTTACTTCATCCGAAGGAATCAATAATGATGGATGGGTCATCAAGGAATGCTTTTCTGTTTTCTTGATAAGCAAGGGAAAATCATTAGTCAGAAATTGAATTATTATCTTGGCAAATGCCGGTTGAAATAATGAACTGGCCAGTATTCATGAAACATCTTAAGTCATTTCTAAGTTAAGTCAGTTTTCTTTACTTTTCATAGTCAAATGAATTTTAAGGAAATATTTTTTATTAACCCATTATGAAATTGAAGTATTTTTGACATTATATTAAGTTATTTTATCAAATGAAAAGTGAGATACTAAACTTCGGAGATGTTTTATGAATACTAGCCCTATGAAATAGTTAAATCTTTAATAAAAGAAATAAAACAATTGGTGTAAGACATAAGCGCAAACATTAAAAAAAATTAAAAAATTATGACGTCCTATTATTGCTGGTTCGACATGTAGGCCACAATGTGCAGACACCTAGTCAATGAACCACCTGGGTCACAATGTTTATAATGGCTGTTCACTTTTAACTTGATCATGCAATCAAAAGTAAAAACCTCTATACAAAAGACTTGTATTTGTAACTACATGTACATATTGTAATATTTGTAATATTTGTATTTTATAAAAGAATTGTTTTTTCTCTTTTAAACTATTTGATATTTTCCCCAGTTTATGGGCACTAACAGACCTTTTATTTGAATGACACAACTGGCTCAAAATTTAAAACAGTGAAAAATATAAAGTGCCGTGAATGTCCTATAAGAAGCACATACCCAGAAGGTCCTTTTGAGGGTCTATTTTCCAATTCTGCAACTTGAACAATGCTTACCTTATCTCTAAATTAAAAAATAAATGCTATTTATTTATTAAGCGTGCAGGGTTCTTGTGAAGACATGTGCCTTGTGTATCTAAAAGAACATTTATGGTAGTTATCTTTATTTTCAATGATTGGGAGATTTATTTCTACATTGATTCTATTGTGTTTCAGTCTATCAAGGCAGAAGTGGTGATTCACCTTCCAGCATTCCAAGTTTCCCCTCTCAGCTCATCGGAACTGAAAACAACAAAATTGTAAGTCAGCAAATCCAAATATGACTTGGAATATCATGTGTGTGTATTGTATTTTGCAGTTTTAGCTTACTGTTAGGAAAAGGTTGAGGTTATTTCGTAGCCTTGGTGTTGGCATTATTGGAATTGTACATAAAATAATAAGTGTTTGTCACACAAACCACTCAGGATATATTCATGAAACTTGGTACACATGAAATATATACATCAGTTTAATATTGGGCAGATTGTTCAGAACATTGTTAAATTTTTCGAGGTGATTAACAACATCATCATTAACTTTTAAACATGAAATATTTGGCGATGTTCATATATTTAAATATGAACAAGTGCAACTGAAATAGTTGTCTCAGATATTTATATTAGAAATACAGCAGATCACAATTGACAACATGATGTTAACAATGTTGTTAACTTCAGCAAAGCTCTGAATAATTGGCCCATTATGTGTAATACATAATGATATCTACTATAATTTTTTGTGCATTTGTGAATGTTAATAGTTAATAATAGTGAGGGAAAAAATTATTGCTAATTTCAATGGTTTAACTCCATGACATCACCAGACTATCAAATCATTTTTGGGAAATAACCATTTTGTATGTTGTTTTATCTTCATTTTCAATTATTTTCTTATTGCCGGATAATTTTATGTTCATAGTAACTTAGTTGTTCAGACTTTCTCTGTGAATGAGATGTGGTTTTTGTGTATTGATTGATACCACAATGTAGGAAATGCTTCCTTAAAATGTCAATTCATATTGAAGAACATTATCATGAATATAGGCTATTTTTATCAGAAGGAATATAGAATGATATTACCAGGAAAGAAAATGGGGAAAAAATGAATATTGTTTTATAAACTGGGTAGTGCAGATTTAAAGAATATTAATGACACTGATCAGTTTCATGTATTTCCAACTAACATGACCACTAATATGACCTTGCTTTGCTCTTGTATTCATGATATTATACATTTAAAGAAATGTAAATATAAAGGAAGATTATACAATATTTTTGGTGTAACTAACGGACTATAAAATAGCAAAAAAACTAATAATTAACAAAAATGAAATAGAAATATGAATCTTTTTATCAAGTATATTATTTCATAATTATTTATGTATGTTGCAAAAGACAGAACCGTTATTTACATGTAACTTAAATCTCTGGAAATTACTCACTTTTGTGGAAAAGCGACTTAAAGAAATGGACTAGTAGCTGTATCATCTTGTATCATCAGATCTTTTGAATGGCAGACGAAAGGTCAACGACGAACAATAGTTTTCTACGATGAAAGAAGCTGAATATATAATGTCATGATTCTTTTGAATTGTTATCATATTTTTAGCTGTTTTTGAAGGAATAAAGTTGAAGTATTGACATATTCGTGGTGTTGTTTGCCGTAACACTTTAACTGTTAAAGGTTTTTGAATTTACATGACGCTGGACCAGCCCCTGATATAAATATTCATAAATGTTAAACCATTAGAGAGATTAACTTAAGTCACGTGATACCACTGGACATATAAATGCATATGGATTAGTGTTCAATTTTCATTTTTCTTTTGATATACAAAGTAGGTAATTATGGAGAGCGGTCAAGATTGGATTATGTGCCGTGTCAATTACATTTACTTACACATGCTGTCAGAGACAATAGGCTTATGTATAACTTGCATTAATAGATGTTGAGTTATGCCCCTTTGTCAACTAAAAAAAATACTACACAAATAAATGGTGAAATTTGCTCTGTGACGCTGTTGTTATCATATCTTTATAGATTTTTAGATGACTTGATTACACTCAAATATTGTATAATCCACTGATATTTGGGCATTTTTACAGAAAAAATACAACACATTTGAGCATTGACAATTGCTCTGTGACCCTCTCGTTATCATAATTTACAAGGTTTATTTGGATTTTAATCTTAACCTTGATAACACTCAAATATTGTATAATCTACCTTTATTAGGGCATTGATTTTATTGAGATAACACTCTGTTTCTTTCTAAACATTCTTCTTTGTTTTTTATTTCGTTCAGTGAGAACTGGTAAGGTTTCTATGTTGTTATCTAAACAGTTACTTTACATTGTCACAACCGCTAAAACATTGTTTATTTTTGTGTTGTACATTCATTTTGTTCATTTTTGCCACATTTTATACTGTTCATCCTCTAACTACCACATGGTACAGTTCTATTTTGTTAAAATATGGTGGATATAATCACTTTGTAAAACTTCTGATCAAGATTATTTTGGGCTCATTTTTTAATTTTTCTTAATTCATTATTATCTTAATATCATTTGCTTCCCAAATGCTGCGACCATGTTTACAAACAGTCTCTTGAAAGTCTAAGTCCAGACTCAGACTCAGAAATACACAAAGAATTACATGTCTGTTTTCATTTGTTTTCCAAAAATAAATGTCATCTTCAAATAATAAAAACATTCATAGAATTTCATCCTAAATTCTCAACTAAAAGGGAAGTTAAAATGAAATGAAGATTTGCAGTTTTGCCACTTGAGTCTAAACTCAGACTTGAGATTGTTCATAATCATGGTAGCCCCAGGCCCCAATATCACAAAAATACTTAAGTCAAATCTCAATCTCAACTCGTTATTCGATATTACAGTACGTCATTATTAAAAAATACTAATGTTTTACTATTTTTAAAAGCACATTCTCAAATGCATTATGTTGATAAACATAATTGATCAATATTCTAAAAAAACAAAACATTTCTACAGCACCAAATGTACTTGAGTAAAACTCAAAAATAATAAATTGGACTCAAGTACAATTTTTGCTCTCAATTTTTTTTTATAAAAATTATTGTCCAAATTTTTTATCAACATACCGGTAATGAATGGGAGAATGTGATTTTGAAAAGTGTAAAACATTTACAATTTTGAATCATATGATGCTGTAATTTGATAAAAAAATATGAGACTGAGATTGAGATTTGACTTACCGGTAAGTATTTTCGTGATATTGGGGCCTGATCTTTGACGATTTGTTTGATGCAATAAAAGGTTGAAATGATATTTTGGAACCCAATTGCTACTAATTATATTGGAGTGATATGACAATTTTATTTTAATATAATTGTAGTACTATAATATATCTTCATCACAATTTGCAGCGCGTTCAAGATCCACAACTCCGGGACAAGTTTCTGTTTTGCCTCGGACAGACGGGAGGACATGAGCAAGTGAGTTTTATGGGCTATTGTGAAATGTACATGTGAACCACAAGACAAGAAGCAGGCATGTGTATTTTTTAACATTTTTTAAATTTCAGTTTGTTGCATCAGATCAAATATTTTATTCATGAAAAGAATTGCATTTTTTTTAATTGTACCATGGACTTAAAAACATATGGCTCACCATTGCTGGCCATTTCTTTTTTTATTTCAAACATTCTTCACTTGCACACAGTAATAAAATGCTCTTTTAAAAGAAGTAGGATAACTTTTGCATAAGTATTGTCACATAAATGGCCTATTGTGTACTTAGAAATTATGACTTTTTTAGCTCACCTGAGCACAAAGTGATTTAAAGTTCAACTGTCACATACTGTAGGTAAAGTTATTATAATATTTAAAATTGTTTAAAAAAATAAATGAAGCAAAAGAAACTTATGAATATCAGAATCACTGAACTTTACATGTTGGTCTCCATGAGGGTAAAGTGGTGCTACCAAAGCAGGGGATGGTGCAGCACCCTTCTAAAATTGCCTAACTAATTTACTATTGTCATTCAGGTGGATGAACAAGATGGGACTAGCAGCCATCGCCTACACCAAAAAGCCAGATCCTGCCAAATATGGGAACCCAGGTATGTCTGTGTTAAATCCCCCCCCCCCCCACACACACACTTTTTCTTACTTAACTGATTAAAAAATATAATGGGTTGCTTTTGGTTGTAAATTTCTCTTGTTAGTATTGACACTCAAGTTTGCTTCCATTTCGAAGCCAGGAGAACCCTTAATAGAAAAACTAACAATCCAATTTTGGTTCTGCGGCAGTGTGTTTCGCCACCTTTGATCCCCATCGGGAGCTTAAAGCACCCCCTATCCCCTCGCGAAAATGGTTTAAGTCCTTTAGCTGACAACTCATTGACTTCCCTGGTGTTGGCATACTAGTGAGAAACATGTTTTACCTGTGGTTGTAGTTATAAAACTCATACATGTAAATATTTATAACTGCATACAGTCAAAACTCGCTATGTCAAACTCTGTTATCTTGATGTTCTGGTTATGTGAACTTTGTTTCGACTTGTTTGGTTTAGTTTCACACTTTTTGTACTTCGTTTATATTGAATGTTCGTTAACTCGAAGTATTTCCTGAGGTCTCAACGACTTTAACATAGCCAGTTTTGACTGTACTTATATTTTTTAGGCTTAGCAATGCATTTTTTCCATGTGCTGTCGTAGATGTCTTAAGCCTTGCAATACAATAGTGACTTTGTATAATGCAGGACATGTTTATTTGCAGACTACAGTGAGAGTGACACTGATGACACCGGGTCACGTGAGCCCAGCCCCCAGAACTCACCCTCCCAAACCCGGGCAGCATTTACACAGAAAAGTATGTCTTTGCTTAAGTTATGGGGCTAGTAGGTTACCCGTTATTGTATATACGGGGCAAAGGAAACCATATCGGGTGAGGGAGCAACATTGAACCCGAATATTGTTTCCTGCGCCCCATGTATCCCATATCGAGCCACCTACCAACCCAGTAATGTATATATCACATTGATAACCTGTTTCTGGAATTGGAAAACAAACGCCATTTTGGTACGATATAATTCAGTGACCAAATATGAAAACAGAGACCCATGGCATTGCAGCATTCCTGTTGGAGGCCTGATTCAATAAGTGCCGATATTGTATATACAGGGCAAATGAAACCATATCAGGTGAGAGAAAGCTTGAAACCAAATATGGTTTCCTGTGCCACTTATATTCCATATCTGGTCACTGATACGTTTATATCAAATCGACAACCTGTTAACATTGATCAATTTATGGAAAATGTTTCAATTATTATTTTGAATTGGAAAAAAGACACCATTTTGGTAGGCTATAACTAAGTGACTGAATATGGAATAAATATGGGGTGACCAGTTGTCCAGTTCTGGACCGATGGCTTCTTGTCATTCATGTTCGAGATGTGATTTATTCACTTCTTAACATTCTTGAATTTAATTGTGTTCTATAATTTATGTATGGGGATATCACACTGGATACAATCTTCCTTTATGGAGAGGGAATAGAATAGTGGGTTTTGATTTAGCTTTACAAATTAAGAATATCTTTCATGATTTAATGATATAATATCCAATAGCTCAATTGGTAATACTGTTAACTGTGTGGCTGAGATAGTCTTGAGGTTGTAGGTTTGAGCCTACTACAATAAAATGCCATTTTTTGCTTGACTATTCGAAGAATATAGAGAGCTATACTACTCACCCAAGCCTCGGCGTTGGCGTCACCTCTTGGTTTAGGTTTTGCATGCAAGCACACATAGGTTAATATCTCAGCAACTACTTGAGGTATTGCATTGAGACTTTATACAATGGTACTCAACCATCCAACTTACTTAATTAACCAAGTGAGATAACTCTTGTTTGCATTTAATGCAAATAATTGCCCTTTATTATTTGACTTAGAAATTCTGGTAAAGGTTTTTGCGTGTAAGCACACATAGGTTAATATCTCAGCAACTACTCTAGGTATTGCATTGAGACTTAATACAATGGTAGTCAACCATCCAACCTACTTAATTAATCAAGTTGGATAACTCTAGTTTGCATAAAATTCAAAAAATGGCCCCTTTTTTTATTTGACATAGAAATTCTAGTGAAGGTTTTGCATATAACCACTTTTAAGTCAATACCTCAGCGAATACATCATGTATGGCATTGAAACTTTACACACAGGCTCCCAACCATTTAATCTTCTGCATTTAATCAAGTAAGATAACTCTATCTTTCATATTATATAATTTTTGCCCCTTTATTATGAGACTTAGAAATTCTGGTTAAGGTCTTGCATGTTAGCACACATAGGATAATATCTCAGCAACTACTTGATGTATTGCATTGAGACTTTATACAATGGTATTCAATTACCCAAACGTAATTGAATAACCAAGTTAGATAACTGTATTTTGCAAATAATGGCCCTTTATTATTAGTCTTAAAAATTCTGGTTAAAATTTTCCATGACACCACATTTATATTAATATCTCAGCGCATCATGTATTGCATTGAAGTCTAATCTAACAGTGATCCATGCATGTTTCGCCAAAACTTTTCAATCCTTACACTGAAAAGCGGGGGAATAGTCAAGCACGCTGTCTCTGTGGCTGCTCTTGTTCACTAACAAATCAGTTGTAAGAAACACTTCTTATATCGTGCCCCCTATCCTGATCATAATATTAACATCTTTATTTTGAAAAGGTAAAAGAAATTTATGGCATAATTACAAAGAAAACTAAAATAGCATCATATTTACAATGTGGCCTTCTGTGAACAAAATCATGTATGTCAATAATAAATGATTAAAACATAAGCATAATAACATCATATTTTAATAACAGCTAAAATGGATAGGATTTTTTCCTGTTTATAATGCAACAAAATTAAGTACAATTTATTTCATACACTCATTAAACTCACCGACATACAATCATTAAAGGCGTCCAAATAACTTAGCATTAACCTAATGCAACTTAAAAACTATGATTTAAGAAAAGTATTTATTACAGAGTCATCCCTGACCATGCCTTATAATGTTACACAAAACAATCTCGACATCACATTACAAATAACACTTTGCATCATATCCCTCTAACTGATTATTTCAGAGTCCTCCCTAAGCATGCCTCAGCCTGAGGTCCGGGCCAGTCAGGAGGACCTGTCTGTGATGATAAGGAAGCAATCACAGCGTGCCCAAAACCTCTTTGGCGAGGATAAGAACAAGCAACGACGGAGGACGATGTCTCGAGACTATGAAAAACTAGTCACGCCAGAGGTCATAGCGTATAAGAAGAGACAGGCACTGGAAAGAACCTTGAAGGTAGGGTGGCTTTTTGGTGTAGATTACTTTCACAAGGTTTTTATTTTGTTTTGTTTTATTCATGTCATAATGTACAAATTAATTTGACTGAACACTGGTGTAAAACAGCCAATACTGATCAACAAAGCTATGATGTTCCATGAGTGTATGCGTTATAATACATGCCATATCCCCCTGGTGGGGGAGAAATCCTTCAGAATTCCAACCAATCCCCCAGACAGGAGATCAATATCCCCTGGAATTAAAAAATTAAATACTCATTAAGATTACTGTATTTAGTCCTACATAATAAATTCTGATATTGGCTTAATTTCGGTGAGTAAAAATACCCTGGTCCCTTATCAAAATCCCCGGGAATTCAGACCAAAATCTCCTGAGCCTCTCAGTAATATGGCATGTATGTATAATAGGGTTCATTCTATGTTTATTCAGGCACTGTTTGCTCTTAATAAAGGGGCCAAAACGTTTTTGGGCCCAATTGAACTGTGGCAAGAACAGCAGGTTCACAACAGCCAATTTTCATGAATACACCTATGAAGTTTCATGTGTGTTGACCAAATATGTTTGAACGTTAGGGGCATTGAATATTGGCTTTAAATTACAGCGCTCTTGTTAAACTGGTGCAGGTAGTTTCATCAATGATGTATTCATCTTTAGGCCATACCAAATTTTTTCTATGTTTAATGTCTGCGGGTTGATAAGTTGTGGCTTCCTGTTAAAAAATATGAACAATTTATATGATCAATGAGCTTGCCGAATATTTTTAATTTCCTTTTACTATAATTCCGACTTTAACTAAGCACAAACAACATGGTTAATACTTTTTACTAGTAAACTTGGCATTTCATATCAGAAAATGATGCTATCTTTGTGATACCCATGATCAACACACTTAACTAAGTTTTACTAATTTTGCATAGGAAATATATGAACAATTGAGAATGGTACAGAATGGACTAAGAATGCATTGGTGTCTATTTTCTACATAGAATATCACTCATTTAGTAATAGATCTTCATTTTGTTTTGTTTTTGTTTTGTTTTTTCAGGATAGCTAGATAGGTTTATTACTAAGAGTTGAAGCTTTACATGTTTGTTTCTTTAAAGTCCAAAAACACTTGTGAATGTTAATATTTGACAAATTATACCAAAGCAAAAGTAGTGAGCTTAGCTTAATCATGTTATAAGGGACTTTAGATGTTTTGAAAAATTTGGGCCAGTACTGGCTCCTTGCTCTGACATGGACTCGAGAGTGAATCTATAAGCTTTCAGCTTTCACCACTATGAGCTCAAAGAAATTAAAATAAACCTTTAGAAAACCCTCTAGTAAATGATCTGTAAAATTAAAGCCTTTGAAATATGATTTACCACTTACATAATTTTTCATAATCATTTCTGTGTATTTCAGGCGAGAGAGAGGGAACTTGAACAGTTGGAGCAAATGTTGTCCTGTACATCCCGGGAGAACCTCCACACATTGAAACGTACAATGAAGAAGAGATTGGAAACTGACTCGGACTGATCCGCGAACATTCCTTTATTGTGAACTTACCTGACTTTTTTGTAACATCAATGTGGTAACCCTATTATGAGTAAGGATCATATTAGTGACAAGTTTTACATTAAAATCCTGCATGGGATGAAAACATGGAAGGAAATTAAGTCGGAGTTATCCGCAAACATTGTGAACCTGACTTGGCATCAGCCATTATATTACTGGTCGTGTGGTGCACGAAGCCTTGGATGACATTTACATGGAAATACTTCCATTATGAGCATAATGGTTTCAATTACTATGGTGTAGATGGACGTTCTAATTGTGAGCTTAGCATCATTATGTTGTTTACGTTTTCAGTTATGATCATTGATTAGGATATTTACATAGATGCCTATGTTCTATATTTAGAAAGTGAAAACATTTATTAAGGAGATCTTGCGTAAATCAACAAATTAAACCATTGACATGGTAGTTGTGAACTTAGCATAGTCGTGTTTGTCAAGTTTTGAGGTATGATCATAGATTATTGACATGGATGTCTATGTTCAATATTTGTGGTAACATTCATTAAGAAGAACATATGTAAATCAACGAAATTTTAACCATTGATATGGTATTTTTTAACTTAGCATAACTTAGATCACCGCATTTTGAGTTATGATAGAAAATTATGATATTTACATGGATGTCTTTGTTCTATATTTAGAAAGTGGTAACATTCATTCAGGAGATCTTATGTAAATCAACAAATTTTAACTATTGCCATGGTAGTTGTGAACTTAGTATAATTGTGTTTGTTGCGTTTAGAGTTATGATCGTAGATTATGGTATTTACATGGAAGTGGTTACATTGATTAAGGAGATCTTGCATAAGTCAACAAATTTTAACCATTGACATGCTATTTGTGAACGTAGCATAATTGGGATCGCCTCATTTTAAGTTATGATCGAAAATTATGATATTTACATGGACGTCTATGTTCCATGTTAAGAAAGTGGTAACATTCATGAAGAAGAGCGATTGTTAATCAACAAATTTAACCATTGACATGGTAATTGTGAACTTTAATAGCATAATAGAGTTCGTCACGTTTTGATCGTAGATTACGATATGTACATGGACGTCTTAGTTCTATGTTCTATATTTAGAAAGTGGTTACATTCAGATCTAATGTAAATCAACAAATTTTTATTATTTTCATGGTATTTGTGAACTTAGCATAATTTTGTTTGTCGCACTTCGAGTTATGATCGTAGATTATGGTATTTACATGGACTTTGATGTTCTTTAATTAGACAGTGCTTTCATTCATTAAGGAGAGCATAAAATTATGTCAATCAACAAATTTTAACCATTCACATGGTAATCATGAAAATTAATAGCATAATTGTGTTTGTTGTGTTTCAAGTCATGATCGTTTATGGCGATATTTACATGGCAGTCTACGTATATCTGGAAGGTGGTAACAGTGATTATAATTGGGTAGATTGTGAGTGATTCTACAAATACAGGAAAACACAATGAAAGTGTGTTTTAGGGAATATAAGGAATATACATCATATAAATGTGTGTTAATATTTTGATGAAGTCGTTGAATGTGCATATGTACATGTGCTTGAATATTCCATACAGGAATGGCTTTAAAACATAAACTTGCCAGTCTGAAACGGCTCATTGTGAGGACAAAGTGCAATATATCAATAACCTGTATATTTAGGCTCATGTAGTGGATATTGAATTTTGTATGTCTAATTCTATTGTTAAAGTTAAATGTATTTGTCAAAGTATTTTATTGTTCTGTTATTCACTAGATCTATGGCTCTCTAATTACATTTATTATAATTATGATGATGGCATCTTTAATATTTGATTTATTTTCTTATCATGATATCTCAATATAATCATATTTAAGTGTAGAAATAGAGGATTATTCTTTATTCAAGTGTATGACAGCAAATTAGCAATATATTTCACCAACTGAGCACTAAAAGCTATCATTTACAGTGTTCAAGGGATGAACTATAAATGTTTAGTAGTAAAACATTTTTAGTATTAAAATTTTGTTTATGTGAAAATATTGAGAATTATTAATAAAAAAGAACAGAGTGACCCAAATGTACTTTGCATCTATACTATTCTATCAAGTTTTAGCCAGATTTTAAAAAGGGCAGGGTGCTGCAAAAAGGGCTGATATTAATTTTCTGATACTAGGATTACAGCTAAAGAGTTATAAAAGGGTGCTGCACCCTGTCCTTTTTTGGTAGCACACTTCTGTCTTCATGGAGACCAGCATGGCACCCCTTCTTCCTGCATAGAATTATTAAAGGCTGTGAAATATTTCTCTCATTTTTATTAAAAACTTCTAATAAGATTATAAACACATGCAAACTTTACCTATTTGGCAGGTGAAACCTAATGGTACTGCAATTAAAAGCAATTCCTAACATTCATGTTTTAGTTTCCACAGCCCAATACAATGTGCCCTTTTTAACCTTAGCACACTGTCCCTTTTCTGCAGCACACTGTCCCTTTTCTACAGCACCCTGTACTTTCTCTGCAGCCCCCTGTCCATTTTCTGCAGCACCTTGTCCTTTATAAAACCTGGCTGAAAACCTGGAAACCATATCTTAAATGATTTTGATTGGTTCTACCATATGAGGATCTGCTTCTGTAATTTTAAGAACTTTTATAAAATGTATAAGCCATAAAATGGTAAACCCTTGAAGCAGATGCATGTTATTTGTTATGTTGTTAAAGTGTTACACTTGAGATATTGTTAGTTGTGTACATAATAATTTTATATCTCAGCATTTAATTTGTTATTCCTTATTTTGATATAATGTAAAATAAAAAATCAAGCTTTATAAACTGTGTTTTCCTCTTGTTTCATAAACATTCAGACCATGTGAACATTATAAGTATAGATAAGTCCCATAATGCTGGGCCTGTATTCATAAAAAAATCTTAAGTCGTTTCCTTAAATAAGTAATTTGCCTTAGCTAAGTATCTCCCCAATTTCCATAAATTTAATGTAATATATGCAATAAATACTTTCATGTCCATAAATTTAATGTAATATACGCAATAAATACTGTTCATGTCAAAAACACGTGTATTTCTTTAAATTTCATTTTGTTAGCTTTAGGAAGTCAGCTTAGTTAAGAAATTTGTTTAACGAATACCGGCCCAGTTCTGTTAAATATGGTCTGTTATAAAAAGATATTGATTTCTTATTCTAAATGCAAAAGAAGCAGGGACGTCCCCAACTCATAATGACACTACTGCAACCAGAGGTGACTTCAGCAGGCCAAGTGCTATTCCAGAGTACCACATAAAAGCCATGACCGGATTTAATAAATTAATAAAAATACAACAGATTAATCAATAGAAAAAGAGCAAAATGTTAAGCCCTGCCTCTAGAAAGTCCATGTGTTTTATCCTAATGCCAGAATATCTTATGCAATGTCACGTTGTCCGTCAGGCCTGCAAACAATTGCTTGTGAACACAATACAGTCTTCAGTTTTAATTGTATCTTAATCAAACTAATTCAGTAGTTAGATATCCAAAAGAGCTCCGTTCCTTTCAAAACCAGCCAGATCAGCCCATGCATGACTGGGGCACGGCCTTTAAAATGCTCCAGTATTAAGGGAAACAGCTCTTTGACATGAGAGTCGTGTATTATTGCAATAGGTTTTTTACCTTTGCTTGAAAGCAGAAATTTCTAAGGGAGACAACTTTTTACAGCAAGTTGTTTATTATTGTAGTACTTGCCCTTCGTGAAATTGTCTAACTTTGAATGACCAAAAAAAATCATGCTCGTATAGTATACTAGGCTCTCGTGGGGTTCTTGTTCACAGTTCATTTTAGATGAATTTTTTCTATGCAACTTAAATCAAAATAGCATTTACTCTGAGGCAGCAATATTCAAACCAATGGGGCTTTTGGTTAAATTTTAAATAATTGACCAATAGAAAATGAAGGAATAGGTTAAACCCAGCCTCCAGAATATCCATTTGGTTTTAACAGTTCATTTTGAATGCCAATTTTTTTAATGCAACTGCTGAATGAAAATGGTGCTCTCCACTAAAGAGATTTACTAAGCTGACAAATAACATAATGTCATAAATTGGTGTGCAAATTGTAACAAAATAAAAACAACACTGGAAATATTTATTGTAAAGAGTAATTTATTCATAACTGCAAAATCCAAGACGTGATCTTAGATTTCAAATGTACCTCTCATGTTCTCAATCTTTCCCGATTTCATTGTTTCAATGGTTCTATCTACCTATGTATTTTACCAATCAATCTTCATAAGTAAGCGTTGAAAACTTGATATTTTATACATCACAATAATGTTCTTATCTATTTCAAAATCCATTTAAATCATAGTAGATCCCTTAACATATTCAAATTGTATCCCTTATATACCGAGTGTTATCATAATTGATCTACGTTATGTTAAAATTGAATACAATTTATCGATTTTTAAGAAAATTCTGGAGTTATAAGCCTGATGCGTAATTTAGAATTGATGGTAAATACATAATAAAACGGAGCAAATCACTTTGGAAAAACAACTGATCTTTATACATGTTCAAGTGATGGAACTATACCACTTAAGAATGGTTTTATGACCGCCGTAAAATGAAAGGACTAATATAAGTAACACGCTAAAATGCTTTAAATGAAATTTTATATCACAGACATGTTTAAATATTAAAACAGTTGAACAAAATAATACTCCCTAATAGTTTGACATAAGAATGAACATCCTCAGTTTTCATAATGCTGTTAAACTTTTTATCTTTATAGCTCTTATATTTATTTTAAAATACAACAATGAAGGAAGGATTCTAAAAAAGAAAAAAGAACAAAAAAACAGCATGCGAACAATTCTGATAATAGATCTTCTTTCCTGACCAGTATTAAATCCAAATTTATTGCATAAAAAACCATGATATCTCGTTTTAAAGTTGTCTACGAACTACGTTTGGCTTTTTTGATGAACAATACTATTGGTACACATGTATCAATATTTTGTGTATGAATCGAATCTATAATGTAAAACAAAAAATGCAAGCAACGCCAGAAAGGGCAGTCTATATGATTGTAAAATTGTACTTTTTAGTAACAGTAATAGATAATATCTCATAAATAGTACAAACATATATCTCATATACTTCACACTGTTCAACAAAGTCAACTTTCATGCACTTATGTATTTACACAAAAAATGACAAATTCTTTAAATAGTGAAACAATAAAAACATGTGAATGTCAAAAATAAAAATCGCAGTGACACTAAAATACCTTTAATAAATTAGTACACCTTAGAAATAATGGCTTCAATAAGTTCCTTATTTTTTTTATATTACTTTATATTTATAGAATTTTGGAACAACCCGATAAAGGCACGTATATATGGTTTCAAGGTTTAAACTTTAAACAAAATGTTTAATATACTGCATCTTCTTTTGTATTTTTTTCCATTTCTCTGAGAATGTTTTATATCTCTGCTCAGCAATTTCAAAATAAAAAAAATTATATAATAGCATTTCCTTATATTTTTTATTGAGAAAAAAGGTGATTCAATACTCAAAATTTTAAAAAAGTTGTTGCAGAGATTTGTTCACAAGATTTCTTCACAAGTCTATTTAAACTTCTATGAGTCCAATGAAAGATTAAGGAAACACTGTGTGTTCATCAGTTCAGCATGCATGATTCATATGTGGGAACCATGTATTTAATGTTTATAAAAGCGTCTTCTCCTCCGTGGCGCTCGAAGGCTTCCAAAGTCTCCTGGATGAGGTCTCCAATGTTTTCTCTCTTCTGCTGGCTGTAGTCGATGCCGTCACCGGAATTGCCTGAAAGATAGCAAGCGAAAGAGGCCATAAATGATTCAGTAATAAACTTCATGAGGATGAAAGTGGCTACAGGGGGAACATTCTATTGGCCATTCATTAAGGACACAGTACTGGTTTCAGAGTTGAGAGTGATTTATATCACCTTTAGCTGTTTTAGCAATCAAGCTAACGTAAATGAGTATTAATTAAATAACTGCTTAAGTAATAGCAAGTTGATGTTGATGCCTGGCCAAATGACATAGTTGATGGCATATGTCTCAAGATTTGATCCCTCAAGGTTGTGCCATCTTTCAAAGACTGGCTTTTAATTTCCACTGATAATAGGAAGTGTATAGGACATTATCAATTATTTTGGGTAGGTACATTAATGAAAGTTGACTGTTTTTGTTAATAGTGAAAAAAGGCATTAGTTCTGTGAAAGGATATTATACATCTGAATAAAAAAATGTAAGAAACCCAATACAATGTTTAAAAATAATGAATAAAGAAATAATACTGAAGAAATATTTTATGATTTAAACTAGTATATTAGTTCTTATGAAAATAAAGTTGAAATAGGATTTATTAGTAATAAGAATAACTTTAATTCACTTACGGTTCTTGTTCTTAAAGATGTTTAGAATGGGAAGAATTTGTCTGTAGTAAGGTACTAGGGCTTCTCCGACCATATCTGCTGACACAACCAAATGCTGAAGGACTTTGAGCGTTGTGCAGACAACCAGGGCATGTCTTGTGTTCAAGGCATCTGAAATGGCAACAACAAATTAGAAAAATGTGGCATATATTCAAAAAAGACTACTGACAGTCATTTAATTCATCTATAACTGAAGGTATATTATTTATAGCTAGCCTATTGTATGGAAATGAGTCTTTCTGTAAGATAATATTGGCTTTTATTTAAACTTTGAATCAAAACTTACATATAGGCACTGGACTTTAAAAATAAGTTTGTTTAATTATTCATACAAATCTAGTAGTTTCAAATTAACATGAGTCTGAACGTATGGGGATAACCCTATCCCTTGACTCAATATATTCTTTTGAAAAACAAATTAGGTAATTATTGATGGCATTTTAAACCTGATTTAGCGTCATGTCAATTGACTGCTAGTTGCAGAATTATTTTTTTTCAGAAAATATATACATTTACAAGAACAGTAACTTTCGTGTAAAGCAATGATAGGAAATAAACATGCACTTACTTTTAATTGGAATGATAAGCTGAGGAATGACTGGCAGGATTTTGGAACCTCCATGCTCCAACATGTCATGTACACCTTGTCTGGCAAAGAACTCGTAGGGGTGCGAAATTTCACAGAGTCCATCAAAAAACAGAGGAAGGTAGTGGTGGTAGTCTAGTTTCTCAATCTCAACCTGTGAAAATAAATTTATCAAATGATATTTAAAACAAAAGTGGATTTAACATTTACCTTGATGGCATCCAATCAAACCTTCCCACCACATGTTCAACATTGATAGTGCTTTTTAAATTTAATTTTCTTTCAATAGATTTTTAGAATTATTGAGGAAGATGATACTCGAATCTTGCATTACCTTCCATGCAATTTTGTTTCCTTTTGTGTCATGTTCGAGTGCAATTGGGAAGTCACCTCTCTCGTAAAACTTCCTGAATGATGTTGGTTTAGCGAGTCTTGGTGCGAATGCTCCAGCTTTTGGAGGGCTTTCCACCTAAATGAGAAACAGCAGTTAAAACAAAAGTAAACTTGTAAGGAGAGAAAATATAATGGCACAACATGGGTGCCTCATAGCATAATGCTGGTGTTTCTGCAGTCAAGAATTGGAGTCTATCTATCTAAAATATGTTGGTATGAGCCAGTTGGCCGGTTTGCCCAGTCTATAGAGCCCATTCTAGTGTACAATGTACCAGTTGTCAAGGATTCCCTGTACCAGGTAGACTTTTTCTCCCCGGTTTATTTTACTTAAAATATATGGGCAAATACATAATAGGTAGATGCTAGTGGTGTTGGAATTGTCTTCTATTACCTAACTTATTGATGTGATACCCTTTTGGCTGCTATACCTTGGTTACTGAATTGTTATTAGGTTGAATGCAAATAATTAATACTAAGTGTCCAAACATAAGAATGTTCTTTTGGCAGGAAAGGTTTTAAAAGGCTTCTTTGTTAATAATAGACATTCAATATCTTATTTTATTATTTCCAGTGCATTGTTCATGATGTTGAAAAGGTTACAGTATAAAGAGTATTAATTTCATCAATTGAATTTATGTTTTCATGTTGTTAAACTAGGTCAGAATAAAAAATCTGTGTTCAAAATTGTATGAGCAGTTGTAAATATGAAAGGGAATAAAATAAATTATCTTAAAATCCTTTTACCATGAAAAATAACTAAGATCTTACCTTTGCATCCTTCATTTGAGCTTGGATGGTAAAAGCTTTTTTGTCTTCGTGCGATTTCATCTTGGAATATCCACACCCCTTCGTCTGAAGCTTTGGCTGAACTAGCGCTGCCATTTTTTTATACACTAGTGTTTAATCACGAAACTTGTTTATAAATCTAAGGAAAAGTCAGACAAAATGACTTATATTTGATGAAAAATGTAAACAACATTAAATTCAACACTTGTTTGTGTAGTCAAGCAACCAAGATCTACAATTGCCCGGATGAATGTAAACGGTTTCCGTTGTCAAGAGAAACACTTCCGGATTAACCCACAATGCAATTGTTGAAAGCGCTTACTGATTTAGATGACCTTTCATGTGAAGTAAACAAAAATGGCATTTTCCCTGTCATGTGGAAGACAGCTGTGCAAAATATTTTTGAGGCCACAATGTTACACAAAACCGTGTTCAATAAACTTCAGTTTGAATGTTAAGCAATACCCCATAACAGGTAAATTTGTGTAAAGTTTCTGAAAACTTTATCATGGTTGAAACGCGCTTGTTATTCTTGGTTACAATCTACCATTATAAAAAAGCCATAACATTAAGTCAATAATTTACCTTGAAGATGATGGCATTCAAACAAGAAATTAATGAAACAGATATATTAAAAAAAGCTTTGTTGCCATTTTGTTTTGTTCGAACTCTTAAAATTTGTGAATTTGTCTGAAAATGCCCCCATCAAAATAATTAAAAGGAATGGTTGCATGTATCCCTCAAGCCTATCGAGTAAAGATGACTTCCTTGCATATGCTTGTTTAGGGACGTGATTTATCTGCAATTTAATGGACTAATGCAGATCTGTTCGCTTCAATCAAGGACCATTCCTGTGAATCTCATAAACTTGAAGAACAAAATGGGGGGGGGGGGAACAAAGTATCTGTGATCCCGTAAATTCTGGTCAGTGCCCGATGTACACCTAGCTTAATTTTGTATGTGTTTTAGAATGTAGTTTAAAAAGCTATAGTCTGAATATTGATTTAGTGATAACTTGAAAACCATAACCCATTTATGACAATAATGTGATGACAAACCCCTTGCCCAAAATCAAAATGGTTAATAATTTTTTGTTTTTAAAAAATTTGCTAAGTTCTAGTAATAGAATTCAGGCTTGTTCATTCAAGTGTATATTTTCAATGGCTGCTGTACTGTATACATGTTACAGAGTTCTGATATGATTAATCAATAATTTAGGTATAACCCACTCATTTTTCTTGCAATTGGGTATTCAGGTTTACAAATTGGGTTGTTGTTTTTTACCCGGTGATTTGAACGCAAATTAGGTAAAAAAGAATACTTGCCAATTTTATTAAATACAAGGATTATATGGAAAATTTCTGAACTCATAAATACATTGATAGGTGCAATTCCCTGGAGAAAAGGGTTAAAAATGGCTACATTATGCCATGATCTGGGAATAAAATTTGAATCCCAGGGAATATGTTAAAGATCTTTTGAGCTAATATCACTTCGCAAGAAGTTCAATACTTTAATTAAATTTTTCAGGCATGACATAGTTATGTTCTTTTTGGTAATTATTTGCAATGGTTTATGATGTAATGTATGTGGTTTAAGCTTCCACTGAGAAGTTGCTATTTTCTTGCAGATGTTGAAGCCCTTTTGAATAAATTGATATTCAGACCCTTGATACCTAACATGATTGGTATAAGTAAACAATCTATATAAACAGACCTTTGATATTTTAGTGATAAGTAAATGTATAATTCTTTTTCAAGCGCCTTGATTATTTCAACATTTATCATCATGACATTATTATTGGTAGAATTTATTTAAAAACACTATGCCAAACATATGCTGTGTTAAAGTGTTGCTACATGAATTTTGTACTGTATCCCGTTATTTTTCCTGTGTTTTTGTTTGCTTGAAATATTTTTTTACTTTGATTTCTGTCGCATTGTTTATAGCCTTATTATTCAAATATGTTGGTAATCTGGAGCGCTGCTTGTAGTTTTGATAGCTAAAGGTGAAGCTTATGCCACTGGGGTGGGAGGACCCAGGTTCAATCTCTGACTGCATCATACCTAAGATGATTATCCATGTAAAAATGGTACCAGTCAGAGTGGCTACCTCATCTGGGACTTGGCAATGAGGAAGTACTGGGAAATTTGAGCACCAGTACTGGCCAAACACAAAAAAATTGTCCTCAGTGGTATTTGATATACACCAAGCTCATTGTAGAACCAAAGAGTAATTCAAATTATTTGGAATAAGAGCTAGTATATTTCACAGTCTCTTGTATCACACTATTTTCGCTCCGCTCTCACTTCAGCAACACTCAAAGGACGCCATTGGAATTAAGTACCTTGTACTTTCATGGGCGATCCTAGATTGCTATATCTGATTGATATATATATTCTTTCATACTATAATTAATGATTTCAGTGAGTGCACTTGCCATGAACAACCCGACTTACATGCAAACAAGAACAAAAAAGAAGTATAAAGAGATATTACATGCAGAACCTTTGAAATTCGACTATGCAGGTAATAAAATTTGCTTTTTGCATCATTTGCTTTATTTTGCTTTTCGCATCATTTGAATAAAGCAAAATTCTCTCTTTAATAAAAGTTGTAAAGCAGTGGTCAAAATTAGCAAAAGCCTGCAGGCTGCACTACCGGTAGTGATTTTTTTTTCGGGCTTCCTCGAATCTGATGTTAGGAGGCTTGTTGATGACTATATAAAAGCTTGCAAGGTCTGGACCTGTGAATTGATTTCTGGGCTTGCTCAGAATCTAAATATAAAATTTGATGTCAATGGGCTTTTAACAATTTTGCCAAGTTAATTGTTAGGATTCAGGCTTGTGTATTCAAAAGCCTTATTTCAATGAATGTAAAATGATAGCATTTCACTACATGTATAATTTTTTAATGTTAAATATTTTTCAGGGGAACTTGAAGAACAGAAACCCTTGGATCCAGAAGAATTTCTCTTCAAGTACCGGGATATTCCTGAAATTCAGCAGTATGAAGATGTTTCATCATATGGTGTATTGTGTAATAGAACTAATGACTGATCTTTTAAATGCTTACCGTTACACATTTTATTAAATATTACAAATCACTTTAATTTTATGCTTGTTGATGGTAACATTAAATACATGCAAGTGGGGGTAACAATGATAACAATAGCAGTGAGAATAATTTACAGTTCATGGTTTTAAAACTCAGTTATTTGACTGGTATTTTCTAAGTTTTAGGTTGTCTGTTTTTCAAAGAATTAGGTTGAGGTATTGTCATAGCCTTGGTGTAGTGTAGTCATTGGCGTTTTTGTGCAAAACTCAAAAGCCATTCAAGATTTTCAAATGAAACTTGGTACATATGTTTCCAGAGACAATCCCCACATGAATAGCAAGGCCCATAACTTTTAATAATGATTTTAATATGTTTTGAGTTATGTCTCCTGTTTGCCTGGAAGAGTGTTGGCATTTGTTACGCAGCTTGCTTGTTTAGTACATGTATAGTGTAGCAGTAGGTTTTGACATTTTATTTTAATTCTTGCTTTATAGCTGTTAATCTTTTTTATCAGGTTACCACCACATGTACAGAAGCTCTTCATGGTGGACTACGCTTCAGGGGTGAGATAATGCATGCAGTATTATATTTATATTGTTGTAAATGTGAATTTCATAACCATTTATAACCTTGTATACAACAGTCAACTAGTTGAAGGCCAAAAAGTCATATATAGTAATGATAAATTTTATGTTGAATGTGGTTTTCTTTTATTAACCTTAATTAGAAGGCTAGTTTTTTGAGTTTCATGTGTTGTCTTTCCATTGATGTAATTGACAGCTGCGGTTAAAAAAAATGGCAAACCCCAAACTACATGTAGGTGGTGGTAAAACTCTTTCAGGGCTTATTAAAAAATCAATTTTTACAATGCTAGACTTGTGTTTAGGTTCCTAGTCCCTTGGGTTCAAGGTCTCTGTACATGTTCAGTCTAAGAAGTTTATGCTGAACTTGCAAATCTTGATAACACTTGTCTTTCATAAGAATTAGGTGGGGTTTGCTAAATGTAACTGTTGCTGTAACTGTTTCTGTAGCCCTACTTTATAAAATACAGAATTTAAGCAAGCCTGTAAAGCATTTTACCAGTGAAGGGCTTGCGGGATTTTGCTTTTTTCAACCAGGGATTATACTACGGTACTTATTTCTATGTATAATATATGATAAACCTGGCCTTTATAATGTTTTTCAGAAAGAAAAGCTAGAACACAGGAACATGGTTATACAGGATAAAATCACGAATATAGCAGGACCTGCAGCTACCTATGAGAGGGAAAGTTAGTGTTTAACATCCATACATGCGCTGTTTTTTCCTTATCACTTTTGGAATTGGGACAGGGCCTTTCTTAATGGGAAAATGTATCATATTACTAACATAAGGAATTCCATTATAGCCTTGGAATGAACAAGAATGGTTAAAAAATTGATAGAAAAGATTTCTATACAAAAATATTTTTGGGCACCCTATTTGTTTATTAAAAAATCAGACATAATGGATATTATATATTAAAAAACTTGTAAACCTGCAATTTGAGCAATTTATTTGCACAACAGACAGTATTAGTAATGCGCCAAATTTCAGCCCAAAATCTTTCTGGAAAAAAACACACTGATATGATAATTGTTTTAAATGTATAATTGTCTTAAGGATTTTGACTTGCTGAAGAGGCACTTTTATTTATTTGTGACAAATGTGCACATAAATTAACAATCAAATTTTATCAGAATTTCTTTTGTGTTAAAAAGAGACAAAAATTTAAAGTATTCCATGTGGAATCATACTAAGGATATGACCATGGCAACTGAGATTATAATTAATTTAATAATGAAATTTTATCATATGAAAAACACAGTTTCTATAAGATATTCATAGGACCCCAATTTTCAGATAGCAGTTATTCTTCTGTTTCAGTTGCTTATCTATCGGTGAAGATTAGGAACCTGATTCCCTACGTCACAAAGACTAGACAAGTATGTAAACATTAACCACTTGGAGTCCATTATATTAAAGGATCTTGTTGTCACTTATTTTTTTAAATCAGTGGGATAAATTGTTTCTTCAACATAAGACCAGTTGTTCAAAACTTCGTTAAAGTTAATAAAGTGTGTTTTCATTGCTCTATGATAATATATCTAACACATATGCAATACTAGCAATAAGTATGTATAAAAGCAAGGTATGTGTAAACAACAATTTTTAACCTGCTAGAAATTTCATTGTTATTATGTCTCTCCCATTCATGTGGAGACATATTGTTTTTGCCCTGTCTGTCAGTCAGTCAGTCTGTACGTCACACTTCGTTTCCGCTCAATAACTATAGAACGCTTAGACCCAGGAACTTCATACTTGGTATGCTGGTTGGTTATGACTAGTAGATGACCCCTATTGATTTTGAGATCAGTAGTACAAAGGTCGCTGTGACCTTGAGGTGAAAAACGATATGTTGGCTGTTACCTCGAGCTTTCAGATGGTTTCTGCTGATTAACTAAAGAATGCTTTCACCTAGGAACTTCAGACTTGGTATGCTAGTTGGTCATGATTAGTTGATGACCATTATTGATTTTGAGATCAGAAGGTTGAAAGGTCAAGAAATGGGCGACCTTGCGGTGAAAAAATGGTTTTTGCTCTATAACTTCAGATGGCTTGCACCCAGGAACTTCATACTTGGTATGCCAGTTCATCATGACTAGTAGATGACCCCTATTGAATTTGAGATTATAAGGTCAAAGGTCACAGTGACCTTGAGGTGAAATAACAGATTCTGCTCAATAACTGAATATCCCTTTGGTCCAGGAACCTCATACTTGGTATGCAAGTTGGTCATGACTAGTAGATGGCCCCTATTGATTTTAAGATCAGTAGGTCAAAGGATCACTGATCCCATGCAGTAAATGTTCACTATTTAATACAGGTGAATTAGCCAAACCATAGGGGAGACGAGCGCTTTTTAAAAAAGCAATCTCTAGTTTTGTCTTTTTTTCAAAGAAAACATGTGAAGTTGTATAAGTGTACAAGAAAATCTTTGGAGTGAACTTTGTCTGACGTCCGCGTGGCTTACACAGGGCATTAATGTATGCCATATGCATGACAAAATATAGTTATCTCAAACATGGTTTCTCTCTTGTGGGTACGAAATGATTATTGCATGAGATGGTAAGTAAGTGCAGCAGGGTAACCAATTTTATTAATTATTCAGACAATTCCAGGGTATAGGGACGTGCATTGACATCTCATTTAGGTGCTTTTGTTAACATACATGTATGCTCTTTCAATTTAAGAACAAGCGACACAAAGCTTACCTGGTTGAGAGGATTGCAAAGAGAAAGAAGATCCTAGGCTACCTACGTCAGCTGGATTACGATCGCTATTTATGGATGCTGAAGGAACTCAAGGTCACGTACGCACAGCCTGACCCGTACGCATATTGGAAAAAGACTGGCTCACGCGTAACGAAGCAAGCAGAACAACGAGAGCATCTGTATAGCACAATGAGGGAAAAGATTAATAAAGTTCAAGCTGAGATTGAAACAAAGAAAAAGGAGTTTCGAAAAGAAAAGGAAATGGTTATGGCTGAAATTGATAAAGATATTGAAGAATATAATCTTAACAAGGAGAAAATTATCGCGGACTATGAAAAGAGGATGATTGAAAAGTCATCCATCAATAAACCTGTTTGTAAGCAGAAAAGAAGGGTCGCGTGGAAGAAATTGCAAACTGCAATTGATGAACAGCACAAACAGAGAAGCAAAGAAAAACGTGTTATATAAAATATTGTTCATGTGTTCAATCATCTTCAATTTAATAAATTTTAAATTTAAACTTCAGTGTGTTACATTGATAGTAATATTTAAACACTTAATTAAATGTTGAACAAATTACGTGTGGCATGATGATCAAATATGAGTCTAAAGGTGCCGAACGTTAATGATCATCCATAAATTGATTTTCATCGAACTTTCTACAATACAAGCATTTCAGTACAGGCATAACATCATATATCTGAGTTTCTTCTAACAATGTTCAAGAAATAATTAATTTTGAGTCAAGTTATCGACATCTCTTAAGGGTTGTTGTCAGTGACAGCAGCCTGCACAAACTCTAGCTTTGGCCATAATTACAACAAGAGGGCCATGATAACACCATATCGCTCAACAGAGTGAAAGCTTTGACCCTAGTGGTAAAATTTGAACAAAATTGGTAGAGGGAAATCATATGATGCTACTTAAGAAATATTAAAGGTCTCGGCCATGTGGTTTGAGATGATTTTCAAAGACTTCCCTATATAACTATATGAAAGTTGTCAACCCTAGGGAGACAGTTTTGTCCCCAGAGGCATAATATCAACAAACTTGGAGGATGACTACTGTATGATGCAAGACTCATAACCTTGGTTTTAAAAAGTGTCGAGATATGAGGCATTCTTGTTCAAGTTTATTCTGCTGCCATTCAATGTTTTGGCCGATTGAAATATAACACAATGAGGTTGACAAAACACTTAAATAATATTTTAATAACAGTACTTAGTATGAACATACATTTTTGTTTCAAATTGGATGATTGATTAAAAAATCATCCAATTTGAAACAAAAATGTATGTTCATACTAAGTACTGTTATTAAAATATTATTTAAGTTTATAATGGTTGTTCCATTATTGATTAGGAAATGTGTCCTACACACTTACAATAATTTTAGGGCTATTCAAGTAAAACATATAACCCACGGGGAGAGGCAATTATTTCAATAGTATATGGGTGGGTGGTGTCTTTTTTCGCTGCTTTGGACCCCAAAAGGTAAAAATTGCTGATGTAGGTTGTAGAATAATTAAAAAGTGCCTTCCCCCCCGGGTTTATATGTTTAAATGGAATAGCCCTCAGAACAACTATGATTGTCCACTTCTTTTTTATTATGGACTTGAAATTTGTTCGATTATCAAACACTCATTCTTGTACACCAGAGTGATGATGCTTAGATTTTGCATTGTCGAACCTCTGAGAATTCCAACACTAGGACAGCTGCAACCCATGATATTGCCTGCTGTTTACCCATACCAATTGGTTGTCTTATCTTCACTAAACTTGGTCACAAATGTTTGGATGATCATTTGAGTCACTTCTGATTTATGGCCCCTTAATTGTCAAAACTAGACGTAATTGACTTTATCCATCGTTCAGCTTGAGCATTTCTTGCCCCAATTTGACAAACATTGACTATAAAGGTTGTGTTCATATTATTAATATCTCAGACAAATCTGATAACCAGCTGGAACAAGAAGTGGTGGCCATACGTGCCTCTTTCAGGCTATTCTAATTAATTACAATTGACCAAAACGAAACATTAGGGGTCTGAAGTTAGGAACAGTCTAGCAATACATGATGTTTAACTCAAATGTTTAATTTGTGTTTCAATCATAACAGCTTAACAGAACATCATGAAAGTTAACATTTAATATAATGACAGTGCTCAGCTAGGACCCATATTAACTAACATTTGAGTCTGAGTTTCTGACTCAGACTCAGAAAATGCATACTGTATTTTCTTTTGTTGTAAAATTAACCTTACAAAGACAAAATTCTTACAAATTCTGTATCTGTTAAAATTAAACTGTTCTACAATCAGTCCCACATCTTGTGTCAAAAATAGTTATAATAACTACGGTTTGAAACATTTAAGAATTCATTTTCCTGAGCCTGAGTCTTAAACTTATACTAAAGACATTTGTGAATATGACCCCAGGATTTTGAGAATTTGTCATCTGTTTAGTGTTCAAATGATTTTGCATAAAAGCATCTAAACATTTAATTCAATAATGAGTATTCAAAAGAATGTGGCTGTCATCTATACAAGTCCCACAAACTGATAAGCTGATCTTTTGACCCACAAGCCATCAAATAATCTTCAGAAAATGTCACACATTGTACGCCTTCCTTATGATAATTAAGCACGGCCAAGGGTTTAAGATGCTTAGCTCCAAATATCCGTACATTTGAGTCCCATCCTGCAAATGCCACAATCTTTCCATCTCTGCGCACTTTGCAATCACTGAATCCAGCATTTGTTACTTTAACCTCAGTTTTCTTAACAATGGTGTTATTATTTAAAACACAGCTGAAAATGTCTTCAGAAACTGAGCCAGAAAATCCTTTTGTGAGTTTACTACAATAATCTAGGCACATGACGGCATCTGCATGAAGCTGAAGTCTGGATACCATCTTATGTTCTCCTATATCCCATAATGCAACACTTCCATCTTCATATCCAACCAATAGGCTTCTGTCATTAGCAATGCACATCTTCATACACATGCCTGAAAAAAGAAGTCGAAATATCACATAAGGATTTATCACTTTATTTCATGCACACACTCATAAAACTTGGTATTTTTAAACTATGTATAGCAACTTCCATACAAAAATAAAAAAAATCCAACAATGCTTGTCTCAGCTAAATAAATCCCTATGGTACCAAGGATGGTAACATTAAATAAATTTTAACTATACCTAGCTTCGGAGATTTCTGATCTGGTAAAAGTGTAGACACATTGGTATGGTTTCGGATGTCAAAAATGTCTACAGTAGACATTCCATTGGCTGGTACTGCAAGTGTGTGCTGGTCAACAAGGGCACTGTTGCAGAATCCGAGACTGCTACAAAGCAGAGTACCTGAGATGAAGAAAATGTAAAACTCTTGTTAAGCTTCTTATTCTATGTTGCAAACCTGAATTTAAACATTTGTTTTAAGCTCTGATCAAACAGCTTATTAGTGAAAAACATCTAGAATAAATTTTAAAAGGAGCCATATACCTGACTGTGATTGGAA
The DNA here is from genome assembly GCF_026914265.1 of Mya arenaria. NCBI lineage: Eukaryota > Metazoa > Mollusca > Bivalvia > Myida > Myidae > Mya > Mya arenaria. The sequence continues at coordinate 41,737,443 of NC_069127.1, forward strand.
ATTAAGTTAAACCATTCCTGGGTGCAAACAAGTACAGAGTATTGAGATTTTGGAATCAAAGCTGGTACCATCTGATATCCAGAGCAATGGTTCTTGACCATGATTCCGCTGACAAAAGCTTTTCTTGTTTCAGAAAAAAAGCTTAAAAGAATGAATAGTCGATAGTGATTTCATAGATAGGTAGATAGATATACAAACCTGTTTCTGTGAAACAGCTCTCAGACTGTGCCCAGATTTTCACACTTCCATCTCTGCCCTGTGTAAGAAGACTGCCTGTGCCCAAGATGAACTCCATCCACAAGACTGAATGGCCAGGATGTGCCAGGATAGTCTGCGATATACGCCTTGTCTCCATTGACCAGCTGTAGACGTGACCTGTGTATGTGCCTGACCACAGGGTAGCAGAATTCTCAAACTTAAAACAAGAATATTTTGTAGTGTTTTATTTTTCAATGTTATCAAAATAACTGTCGAAAACAAATAATATTCAATAAGTTCACAAAAGTTAAGATGAAAACATTGTGTTAAAATTATTTCTTTAAAAATTGTCTGAATTTTATTTAGTACTTTAAGTTCTTTCTTAATATTTTTTTTAATATTTGAAACCTTTTCAATCGATATGTATAACATTTGCGTAGAATGTTTGTTAAGAACTACATTATAGAGGGTAAAAACTCCTTCAGAGCCCAAAGTGCTCCAGTTCCCTAACAATGCACTAATTAAAATTAATTTATGGTATTTTTCTTTCAATCTATACCACAATTTTATTTTTATAAATGTACCTTTAAGCATGAAAGTTGACTATTGGCTCCTCTCAGTACGTATAGAGGATCTGGAGATTCCTTAAAACTGCTCATGTTTAACCTGCAATTGATGTTAAGAAATGTCATATAAGTTCGTATCACTAGATCAAAAGTGAGAAGGCTTACATTCACAAATATTTTATTTTATTTTTTACCTTGTTTCCTGCAATATCGGAGATTATATCAGTATTTAGAATTAATGCACCAGTCAATTGTAACCACAGATCCGCCAGGTCTGAGCAATAGCGGGGACTTTGACTTTTGATCCAGCAAAGCCCAAGTAAAATCCCCACCCTGCAGGTACTAACTGCTGGTTAAATTCCTCCCAAATGCCCCGCACCCCAGGGACCATAGGTCAGGAACATTCCAGACTGTTTTTGACGTGAAGACAAAACAACCGCATTCGCCCTACACTGCGGGGCCACCTGGAAGGTTAAAACACGACCCATTTCCCCAGCTCTCCCTAGTATACCACTGGACCTGGGGCAGGGGTGGGGGTGTGGTGGTTACAATTGACTTGTGCATAAATGCTTCACCAGTCAATAATATAAATGTTATTAATAAAATCAAATCCATTTAAGGCAATGATTCATGTAGTTGGTAATCGAGATAAACGGGCCATTGGATTGATTCCAGCCCATAAATACTTCAGATCATTCATTGATAAGTTCTGCATGGTAATGATCTGGTGAAACCTTTAGTAGTTGATACATCTAACTTAAAATTATCAGTTGTATGTAGCCTTAGAATGATGAAACGAGCTTTACTTTTTAATAAGTACATTTATTTTACCGGTAAATGTACATTTAAATGAGAATATGACAAATGGCGCAGAGAAAGAACATTATTAGGAATTGAATTCAACATAACAAAGGCCTTTATGTAATTACTCTTACTTAAAAATACAGTTTTAAGAAAAAAATCTGGTTCCTTAGACGTTTGTCTGTGCAATTTTCACAACTTAAAATTATATTTAAGTGCTCTACCAGAGAAAACCCGAAATTGACATTATTTTAAGCGTTTTACGGTAATTTATGTCTTTAAAATCACTTTGGTATATTCTTTTATTGTGAACCTTTTCTTGTCAAATAAGTGTGATTCCTATGCATGGGTTGTCTGATCTAATTAGCCGCTTTTGGTTCACGTCATTGTAATTCATATTATGATAGTGTGTGGGGGTAACTTAGATCCAGCTAACCGGTTAGCTCTGTTGGTAAATGCGCCATGCTGCTGTTATGGCGGTCGAAGTTTGAATTCCACACTGTGTTTACTTTTCCTCTAGGGTTAACCTTAGATATCCAAAGCTACTACAATTTCATCTTATCATGTGCAAATTTTAGATTTTGATTTACAGACCATGAACATTACAGACCATACATTACCTACCATATTTTGGGACATAACGGACCATTTTTAGGATTGTAACAAACCATGATTTATAATTTCATTTACAGTTCATTTTAGCTTTATATATAATGTGCCAATTTTTGGTGACACTTCTGACTATGCTTAAAAATGAGATGGACCATAAATATACATCTTTGTGATTGAAAGTAGTCTCCTGGAGGCTTGTGCATGACTTTGCAGCCCCGTGTGTCTTATACAGTGACATTGTTTGAGTTGCTTTTGATCGTGTGCTATAAACATACAGTGACATTGTTTGATGTGCTTTTGATCGTGTGCTATAAACTGCTATAAAGTGTAAATGTATATTTGTGTGTATGTATATGTGTTTGATTATTTGTTAGTTTTCTGACATCTATCATAATTGACATAATTTCACATATCATTCATCAGGGAAATTATTATTTTATATATAATTTTATTTAATGAGAAATAAATTTGTGTAAATATTGACTTGTCTTGTAGGTGTACACTGGTCTAGTCTAACACTTATTTAATTTCACAAAATTTTGACAATGGTCACATAATAACCAATGACCTTTGTCAAAATGGAATTTCACACACACTTTTCACAATTAGGTTGGAAAAAATTTGGCAGGTGTCATATTAAAATAAGCAAATCCTAAGAAGTATTTACAATAATAAAGTATTTTTTCAAAATATGAAGAGGAAAGGGGGACTAAAGTTAAACAAAACTGTGAATAAAATGATATAACAATGGTCCTTTATATTCCTATAGATGATCCATAATGCCCAATACATGGTCTGTAATGTCCATGGTCCATAATGTTCTGACACTTGATTTCAATGAGTTTTCCTGAAGAAACATTTAGCCAAGGAGTCAATATAGTGTCGATATCAGTTTAGTAGCTTTAGATACATGTATCATTCAAGCTGGTGGTCATACAAGACCAATAGTGGTGCGCAGAATTCCTGTGCTGCAATCACAAATGAGAGAATGACAAGAAGAAAAGACAACATGAGTCTGCCTTTACCAAAAGTTTTAAAGACTCCTTGACTGTTCTTATACAGTGTCATGTCTTATGGCGCGATTTCACAATAATCTCCCACTATTTTTCCACAAAAATATTGAATTTTGAGGGGAATTATATTGCAATTTAGATATTTACTATACCAATTATGTTTACACATTTGTGTTTGACTGAAAACTTAACATGGATATTGCTGTATCCTGTGGTGTTTACACCAAATTTAAATTAAATTCAGAAGTGCAACCTGTTTTGTGTAAGACAGCATTGTTACATTATTTGCCATGAACAGATGAACCTGTGACAGCTTCAGTGTGCCTGATGTATAAATTTGCTCAAGTAGAAACATGTTGACACTATTTCATAAGTCTGTTCTGCTTTCATGTATATTTTGGGCACATTATTAAATGTTCGATGTGTCAAGGAAACTAATAATTGAAAATCTCACTCCATTTGCTATCGATAATCAAATCGGGCCAAGCATTTCGATTTACTATCGGACAATAATCGAAAGTTCATTATATCATTTGGGAACACATTTAACATAGTTTCATCGTGTTCATTTAAAGGTTTAACCTGGAGTCATTTAGTGTGATACTATTGTCCTACTTTTTGGAACAGTTAGAAAATATCCATAAACTTGCACTGTCTTTAATAACTTAATGGATGAACATATCAACAAAACATATACATCATAATTGCGCATCAGCTGCAAAATGATGCACACAGCATCAAGTACATGAAAAAGCATTAGAAAAAGATACGTAATTATCGGAAGTAACATGAGTAACATCGATTTTGGACATCCACTTTCAATTGTTGCCGACATTACATTGTCAGCCACTTTTTAGCTCGACTATTCGAAGAATAGGTGGGCTATACTACTTGCCCCAGCATCGGCGTCGGAGTCCGGTTAAAGTTTTAGGGCAAGTTGGGATTTTCACTTATAAGTCCAATACCTTTCATTCAATTGAGTTAATATTTCACACAGTTGTTCAGGGTCATCACATGATGAGGTTAGATAACTCCATATTATTTTTTATACAAATTATGGCCCCTGATTGACTATTAAACTTAGGTTAAAGTTTTAGGGCAGGTTGGGATATTTATAAATAACTTCTATACCCTTTGTTCCATTGACTTAATACTTCACACAGTTGTTCAGGACCATCGCAAAATGAGATTACATAACTCCATATTATCCTTAATACAAGTTATGGCCCCTGATTGAGTTAGGTTAATGTTTTAGGGCAGGTTAAAGTTTTAGGGCAAGTTGGGATTTTCACTTAAAACTCCAATACCATTCATTCAATTGACTTAATACTTCACACAGTTGTTCAGAGCCAACACATAATGAGGTTAGATATCTCCATATTATCTTTTATACAAATTATGGCCCCTGATTGACTATGGAACTTTAAGGCCAGGTTGGGATATTTATTAATAACTTCTATACCCTTCATTCAATTGACTTAATACTTCACACAATTGTTCAGGACCATCACCCAATGAGGTTACATAACTCCATATCCTTAATACAAGTTATGGCCCCTGATTGACTTAGGTTAAAGTTTTAGGCAAGTTTAAGTTAAGGGCAAGTTGGGATTTTAATAAAAAAAACTTCTATGCCTTTCATTCAGTGCACTTAATTAAATTCAAAATTATTTACGACCATCTTACAACAAGACACATAACTCCATTTTAACCCTAAATACAAATTATGTCCCTTGATTTTTTTATTAATTTTTTTTTTAAATTCTTTTGACCGGCACATTTTTACATTCTTAACCAGTTTTTTACCTAGGAAAAACAAGGAGGGCTATACTATATGGCCCTTGAATTTTTTTTATTATCTTATTTTTTGTAAATTTTATTTTAATTTCTTTTGAAAGGCATATTTGTACATTCTTTACCACATTTTCATAAAGGGAAATCAAGTTATTTGAATGACTTGCATCATTTTTCAGGTTGTGGGAGGGCAGCATCAAAGTCACCTTACGTATTGAATAATTCTAGTTAGGATTGACATAAATAGACCAAACTTAATATTACATTGTTATTGTATTCACTTCTAAGTCAAAGCGGCGAAGTCGAGCCCGCTGTCTTACGACAGCTCTTGTCATGGATTGTACTCGATAATCGTTTCATCACTAATGGAAACTGAACAATTTCAGATGTTTTGGAAGTAATATTTTCTCTGATTTGAAACTTTTGAGCGTTTTAAATTCATTCATGGAAACTTTCCAACTGCTTAACTTCTGCAATATTGTTGTCAGTCTGCTAACATTTTCGATATGATTTTGTTGCAGTTAGCCAATCATGTAAAGAGGCGGCATTAACTGAGAGAGCAATGACAAGCACGCCCAATACATTCGTTGCAGTGCCAGCTGCATCATCTCCTAACAGACCTCTACCTGGGATGATCTCTCAACACATCACTGTCCCTGCTAATGTAAGATCACGGACCTATAAACCATGTTAGCTTAAAAATACTGGCGAATTGAGTAATTCAAAGTGAAAAGTAAACAAAAGTTCAAGCATATAATAGAAAGTTAGGAAATGCTCGCTCTAACAATGTTTAAATGATTTAATTGAATGATCAAATTATGTGATATATGATGCAGTATGTTTGTATCTCCTTTGAATGAACACTTTAACTGTATTTTTCTTTCCATTCAGATGATAGCAAGCAGCCCAGGAGGAATGGCAGTTACAGCAAGTGGGCAAATGCTTGGGCTCCCTGTGAGGCAGGTGGCACCCCCATCTACCACCTCAGTGGGGGGTGGTGTGCCCACTACAGTATCTACTGTTGAGACTAAGGTACTGGACAAGAGGCGTCTACAGGAACTGGTCAAGGAGGTGGATCCACTGGAGCAGATGGATGAGGACGTTGAGGAGGTGGGCATTTTTTTCTTTGATATTAAGTTGTCAATTGGCCCTAATCATACAACATAAAACTTTGTACTGTAAATCATTGCATATAGGATGCTTTCATATATAGGACACAGGCAAAAAATACGTGTGAAATCAAGAGAAAAATCTTAATACCACTAATAGCATATATATATAGAACGCTGTGAAAAAAGGTCAAAATCGGAAGCCGCCATATTTGTTTTGGCGAATTTTATTGCATCATGAAAATGGCAAAGGTTAATAAATTACACAGCACATGTACATAAATGATAAAATATATTGAAATATCAATGGTAAAAAGCACATAAAAAGTTAATTGCAATATTGTATCAAGTACCAGTGATCATTATACAACAATTTAGATCTGTCATCCCGAAGTCGCTCTCCGCAAAGCCCTCAAAGGTACTCTTGTTACCGGTGAAATTACCAGTGATGAAAGTCTTCCATTTTTACTTTGATTTTATCTGCTTTTCGAAGTTGTCACTTGGCCTTAACTCTTTCAACATAAATTTAGTACTTTTGTCACCAGTGACATTATTGGCGATGAAGGTCCTTTAACTTTTACCCCATTCCCTTAAAAATACCGTATTTTGTGTTTCCCATTGTCAGCGTTGTCCCATTGTGCTATAACATGTATGGTAGCCAAAAAAGTCTCTGAACTCTAAAAATGTTTAAAACATTCACATGAAATATGATACTAGTGTTAAAAACATAAGAATTAATTGCAATTTATGTTGTTGACAAGACATACTTGTATATGAAAGTGGAGAAATTCTTGTACTCCACTTGTGTTAAAGTTTGCGTACCACCTGAAATATTTTCAAAGTCCATTGACATATGGCTTTGAAACTTTGCACACTTGTTCACCATCATGCCCCCAGCCTATACACAGGAGGAGGTAACTCAAGAATTTGGACAAAATATTGCCCCTTTTTCTACTTAGAATTTATGTTTAAGTTTGCCTACCACCTCAAATATTTTCAAAGTTCATTGAAATATGGCTTTGAAACTTTGCACACTTGTTCACCATCATGCCCTCAACCTGTATACAGGAGGAGGTAACTCTGTCAGGCATTTTGACAAAATTATGCCCCTTTTTCTACTTAAAATTTACGTTGAAGTTTGCGTACCACCTTAAATATTTTCAAAATTCATTGATATCTGGCATTGAAACTTTGCATGTTTGTTCACCATCATGCCCCCAACCTGTACACCGGAGGAGGTAACTATAACAAGTATTTTGACAAAATTATGCCCCTTTTTCAACTTAAAATTTATGTTTAAGTTTGCGTATCACCTCAAATATTTTCAAAGTCTATTGACATCTTGCTTTGAAATTTCGGACCCTTGTTAACCATCATGCCCCTAACTTGCACACAGGAGGTGGTCACTGTATCAAGCATTTCAACAGAAGTATGCCCCTTTTCGACTTAGAATTTACGTATAAGTTTGCGTACCACCTCAAATATTTTCAAAGTCCATTGACATCTGGCTTTGAAACTTTGCACACTTATTCACCATCATGCCCCCAATCTGTACACAGGAGGAGGTCACTGTATCAAGCATTTTGACAGATTTATGCCCCTTTTTTACTTAGAATTTACATTCAAGTTTGCGTACCACCTCAAATATTTTCCAATTCAATTTATATAAATATCTCAGCACATCATGTATTGCATTGCAATCTAACCTAACAGTGATCCATGCATGTTTCGCCAAAACTTTTCAATCCATACACCGAAAAGCGGCGGAATAGTCGAGCGCGCTGTCTCTGTGACAGCTCTTGTTGAGTTATGTCCCTTGTTCTAATAAGATAATTGTATTTTTATAAAGCAAAAGTTTTGAAGACTTTTTAAAAAGTTGTATATTATTTTCATGTATAATGGAAAATATTTCGATTGAGATGGAGTTTGTTAAAAAGTTGGATTTTATAGTAAGACATATAATTCACATGCACACTTAAAACATTCATGTTTTATTTGTAGGTACTGATGCAGATAGCTGATGAGTTTATTGAGAGTGTTGTTACCGCCTCATGCAAGATCGCAAAACACCGCAAGTCCAACACGCTAGAGTCAAAGGACGTTCAACTGCATTTAGGTGAGCAAATGTTAAACTTATAGGGTAGAATATAGTAGTTGCATCAGGCTATGTGTCCACCATTCATTACTTTCGGATAGGGGTTTAAGCTTAAGTGTTATGGGACGATGCTGCGCCCTGTCCTTTTTTGGTAGCACCCTTTTGCCCACATAGAGACCAGCATAGGAATCCTTCTGCCTTCATTGAATTAAATGCTTATGAGCGTCAAATAATGATTTTGTTTTGCTGAAAACTTACAATATGAGTATCGGTACATCCAAATAAACATATTTGCCTGTTAAAACCTGATATTATTCTGATTATACATGAACCTAACATTTGAGTTTGAGACCCTGGCTCAGAAAACTGAACTCTGAAATATTTAAAAATATCTATAATATTACCAATTTTGACAAAAGATGTTTGCCAGATTGTAGAAGAGATTATTTCTTACATTTTTTACAACAAAATTGAAAGTTTGCTTTTCTGAGCCTGAATCACAAGCTCAGACTGGACATTAGTGAATTCAGGCCCTTCACATCAGGATACAATGTGTCTTTTTCACAATAAGCACCCTGTTCCTTTCCTGAAGCACCCTTTCCTTTTCAAAACCTGGCTAAAACCCTTTATTCTGTAAGTTGTAATTTACTCAATTTATTTAAATTCAAAACATTTTGTACAGAAAGTATATCAGCATGAAAAGTTTTGTCATGCTTAGTACAAATTTGTGCTTGGACTCAAAGGACAAGGTCACACTGGGAGGCCAATTGGCTATCACTCTGACGAGGCCAAATCAGGGGGATTTGTCTTGTTCCTGTGAAAGCTTTTGTTTGACATATGCCTAACCTTATAAGCCATGATAAACAATCCTTTTAAGGCACATGTATTGTTTGCATTTATAGAACACAGCTGGGGATTGTGGGTGCCAGGTTTCGGCACCGACGAGCTGCGGCCATACAAGAAAGCAAACACTACTGAGGCTCACAAACAGGTTGGTGATCACAATCATTCTGTTTACTACGTTTGGGTTGCCATACACAACAAACAATACTTTAGCGAGCCCCACTCAAAACACATTAGGGAGTCATACACAACAATACTTTAGCGAGCCCCACTCAAAACACGTTAGGGAGCCATACACAACAAGACTTTAGCGAGCCCCACTCAAAACACGCCAGGGAGCCATACACAACAATCTTTTAGGAACCCTGCTCAACTGTGTTTTGGGGAGCATACATCATTTCAATTGGTACAAGCAATCTAGCTTTCTGTTTAAATGATTCAGTCATTGCAATTTTGGCTTTTTTATTCGCATTAATTTCACAGAGATAGTGCAGTCGCTTTTTGTCATAAACCCATTGTAGTGAAATAAACTTATTATATTACCATTATTAGCATGTAGCAAACATTATGAGTTTCATTTTACCAACGAGTGTACAACAAAACATCATAAGATCGAGATTTTCAATTAAATATCAAGTGATGTCATAATTAATTTGTTGAAGGTTCTCAGATTCTTTGTAAAGTTCTAAATAGATAATATTACTACTCCAAAATATTAATTCTGAAAAAGCAATTCTATGAAACATTCGTTGATAAATGACCCTAATGAGCTTATTTCAATGGTCTTTTATTATTTTTAATTGTGCCTATAAATGTCAATTTCAGCGAATGGCATTAATCAGGAAGACGTTAAAGAAAAGCTGATCGTTCTTACGTTTTCCCTGTTTATCTGTGGTTTTCTCTCAGCTGTGCTGGGAAGTTCAGGAGACATCTTGTTGCCATGGTTTATGACAGTCGTCTACAGTTTTCATATCATTTAATCATTTCGCTGAGTCTTCATTGATATAGTTGTTGCTTGCATAATCGTTGTGTTATTGGCTGATTGTTTGTCATTACTTTTTTTGTACATGAATTTAATTTTTAAGGCAGCAGACCAATACTGGAAATTACTATGTAAATACTTTGTTAATATTATGTTAATAATTGTCTGCTCAGTATTATGTCTAAGTCAAAAGTAATAATGATTTATAGATTTTTTTAGATTAAAAATTACAATGATTTATAGAATTTGTTAGTCAAATGTTATGATGATGAATAGAATTTCCTAGACAAAAATTATGATGATATATAGAACTTCTTAGTGAAAGGTCATGATGACTTTTAGGATTTCTTGTTAAAAAAATGATTATGATTTATAGAATTTCTTCTGTAGGTCGTCAAAAGTTTTGATGATTTATTATGAATTGTAAACATGTAGTATTTTATAGGCAATTTTTCATTATTATATCTTAGTAAGATTTCTTTTTGCACTGGTCATTGAGAGTGGTAAGCGCGAGACAAGACATAACTTCTGTTATTATATACAGAGTTAGGACTCTCTTTCGTTGAGCCTTGAAAGTTCATATTTGTTTTCAAATTCATATATAATATCATCATAATGTTTCCATGTCATTTTTATAAGTTAACATATTGGTCTTTTCTACATGTTTTCCATTACGACATGCATATTATCGAAGGCTGTCCCTAAATGAATTTTAGCGTGCATTGGACTCCACCATCTCATTACTGATAACAAATGTTCTAACTCAATTTTGTATGACCTTAAATAGGGTAATAAAGAAAGAAAAATTGATTTTCGTGTAATTTTATACTTTTTTGTTTTCACAGTACGAAGCCATCTTATTAAACAATATTTGACAAAGTACTGAGAGATCAAGAATTCCAGTTTGGACCCAGGAACTTTATAATTATATGTAGGTTGGTCATAACCAGTAGATGACCCCTATTTGATACAGAAACAGAAGGTCAAAGGTCACAGTCGCGGTGACCTTCCGGGGAAAAGAACAGTTTCCGCTCAATAATTAAAGATCCTTTTGGTTCAGGTACTTCATACTTTGTATATGTGTTGGTCATGAGTATTATTAATGTTAAGACCAGTTAGTAAAAGGTCAAGGTCGCGGTGACCTTAAGGTTAAAACGATATATAGCGTTGACCTGAAGTTGAAAAAGATATGATTTAATAATCAGTCAAAATCTCTGTAAACTCAGGGCTGGCAGTTTCATTTTTGTTGTTATATTGTTTTATAAATGTAATCCCAATTTATTCTGTAGCTCAGCTATACATACACCTAGTTGCAGATCAGCCACAATGTATTTAGATCATATAAGCACATTTTCATATAGAAGGAACTTGTATTAAAAGCAATATGATTTTGACCGGAATCTGTCTGATACAAGAAACTTATTTATTCCATATATACTGGGAGTTTGTATATACTGGTCCCAGATACACGCTGAATAATGGAACTGCATGCGCAGATCCACCAGTTTTTAAATAACACCGGATTTTTTTTTTAAAGATGACTTAATTTTGAAAATTGTTGCAAGCTTTTAGGAAGTATCTCTCTGATTCAAAGATATTTTGTGTCAAATAATTACGATAACCGACATGTAATCATCGAATGACCTAATGTTATTTTAAACAAATTTCGTTATCTGTTCAGTTTTTTTTTCCGCCAGTATTAATGTGTGAGAATTCATTAAGTTTTAAGACCAAAACACCCTTGGAAATTCACTCAACCGTTGGAAAACATCTATTAATTATAATTAGGCCAAAAAAAAATGTTTGTTTAGGCCCGTTGTTGTTTAAGGTAACCTTCCCAAAATTTCTAGAGGGATTTTTTTATTTTTATTTTTTCAAAATCTGTCGTAAGTTCAGAGTGTTTTCTTGCACATGGCAGTATTTCCTACATTTCTGTCATTGCCTGACTTTGTTTTATCATATAAACAATAATTCTGATTAAAATCTGCATTTATCCGCCCTTCGTTACTCTCTATTCGCTAACGAATTTTTTTTTTGGTCAGAAACAGAAAAAAATAGTTAGGGTCGGCGCATTTTTATAGGTAGGGTCGGGTTACCCGAAACTGACATATTTTTTATGCCCCCACAAAGTGGCGGCATATAGGGTTGCCCTTGTCCGTACGTACGTCTGTCTGTCTGTACGTACGTACGTCCCCGAAGATTGTTTCCGATCTAATTCTTGAAAACCGTTTGTCCAATCCTCACCAAACTTTAAACACATGTTTGTGACCATAATATCTTGATCAAGTTCGATAGTCATGGAAATCGCTTTAGTCATTTAGGAGTTACGGCCCTTTTTTGCCAAAAATACTTCAAAAATATATGTTTCCAATCTAATTCTTGAAAACTGTTTGTCCAATCCTCACCAAACTTTAAACACATGTTTGTGACCATAATATCTTGATCAAGTTCGATAGTCATGGAAATCGCTTTAGTCATTTAGGAGTTACGGCCCTTTTTTGCCAAAAATACTTCAAAAATATATGTTTCCAATCTAATTCTTGAAAAGTATGTGTCCAATGTGGATCCAACAAGTTTTTTCCTGCCTGAATGGCGCCATATAACCTATACAGTCTTGCGATGCCGTAAAACCCAACTCAACTCAACTTATCCTATATGTGCAGATTATCCTGAATAATCATTATGGCTTATTTTCTGTGACAAAAAATCGAAGTGGGGGCATCCGTGTCCTATGGACACATTTCTAGTTATGCCTTATGTTGATGCAATCTGTGAACTTATCATGTAATGTCAGCATTAGGGAATCCAGGTCAGGGGATAATAAGGCACCGCGCCCCTTAGTTGTGTAAGCAGATTTTTAATGTCAAATATGGTAGAAACATTTTGGATTCAAATGGATCAAAACGTCCTGGAAGCTGTCCACCAACCCCATAATATGTTGACAGTCAGATCAGTGTGTGTGTATGTGTGAAATTGTCCCTGAGGTTTTGGTGCACATGGCAAAAGTTGTGTCTCCTCTGACATCATCGAGCCCATGGCAAATAGTCACTTAAGTACAAGTTTGACACTCAGATTTTTTTAAAGCATGCTATTTATCACATACAGCATTTCTTTTCCAAAAGAAGAACAGATTACTAAGTTACAATAAAGATAATATTTAAAACGCATGTGTTTGACTTAGTTTCTGGACATTATTGGTCTGTATGTTTGCTTAATGACGTGTTGACAACCCTGCACGTATACAGCAACCAGATAATTTGTACCATTCTCTTCACACTTTGGCGCCCAAAATAACAGTTAGCACTCACACCAGCTCTATCAAATTGCTGTTTGTATCCCATAATATGTGCTAGCACTTTGTCCATATATTAATTATAGTACCACAAAGGCTTTGTTATGACAGGGAATCGTGACAACTTGTGTTTTAATGATGTGAGCAAAACCTACGGTTGCATGGAGGTGACGTACATGTTATTGAGATACTTGAGGCGTTTAAACAAGATACCCAGTGGTTTTAACATATTCTTTTCAGGTTTTCCCCCCATGTACCTCGACTGGTCTACATCTTCGCTAATCAATGTTTCTGACAGTATCGTCAGTTCCAATGTTTGTACCAATGTTTGTGATACCTGGTGTCCAAACTTTTTTGTTGCCGGTATTTGTGCATTTATGCAACAGACCTTTATATATCAATTACAAGTTGATACTTTCTTGAATTTGCTCAGTATAAATACATAGCGTTACCATTGATTAATGAGCTCACAAACTCACCCTTGTCCAACCATTTACGGATTTCTTTCGAGAATTTAACAAACACATGACAACACATCTATCCTAAAATCAAAATATGTAGATAACACTCTAGTAATTAATACAGAGGTAAGCAGTTAGATATCGCTCTAGTAATTAATACAGAGGTAAGCAGTTAGATATCGCTCTAGTAATTATTACAGGGTAAGCAGTTAGATATCATTCTAGTAATTAAAAATACCGAGGTAAGCAGTTAGATATGGCTCTAGTAAATAATACAGAGGTAAGCAGTTAGATATCGCAATAGTGAATAATACAAAGGTAAGCAGTTAGATATCACTCTAGTTATTAGTGCAGGGTAAGCTGTAAGATAACACTTTAGTAATTAGTACAGAGGAAAGCAGTCGGATATCGCTTTAGTAATTAAAACAGAGGTAAGCTGTTAGATATTGCTCTAGAGAAAAATACAGGGTAAGCAGTTAGATATTGCTCTAGTGAGTAATACAGAGGTAAGCAGTTAGATGTCGCTCAGTAATTAATACAGAGGTAAGGAGTTAGATGTCGCTCTAGTAATTAATACAGAGTTAAACAGTTAGATATCGCTCTAGTAATTAATACAGAGGAAAGCAGTTAGATATCGCTCTAGTGAGAAATACAGAGGTAAGTATTTAGGTATCGCTCTACTTATTAATATAGAGTAAGCATTTAGATATCGCTCTAGTGAGAAATACAGGGTAAGTATTTAGATATCGCTCTAGTAATTAATATAGAGTCAGCAGTCGGATATCGCTCTAGTGAGTAATACAGGGGTAAAATATTAAATATATTAAAGGCATTAAATATTTGACTGGTATCATTGACAAGCTTGGCGTCTACCATTTATTCAAACTACTAGCATTTTTATTGGTGTTAACAAACACTATTTAATAACCTTTCTCTCTTTATTGTATCGCAAGCATTCCCTTACGAAGAAAAGTAAGTGTAAAACATAAACATGAGAAACAAGTTATTCTCGTGGAATACAAAAAAAATGATGGCAACCCAGTGATATTTTCACGAGTGCATAGCGCAATAAATTAAATAATGGTGACTATTTTTCATATGCGCAAATCATTTTCTTGAAACACAAGTCGTTTTTATGTAATTTTAAACAAAATCAAATGATGGTGACCAGTGGTATTTTCACATGCGCTCGCGGCACGAACCCGTATTTCCGTAACCTCGGGCTGTATGTCCAGTACCAGTGTTCACTTTCCTGCCCCTCCAATCCCACGTGAAGTATCTCCCCCTGGCGGAAAGGTAACTCGTCCTCCGCTTCCGCCTTATAATCACACTGAGATATAAATTCTGTTATTCCGCGTATATCTGACACAGGAGGCTTGCACTTCGATTTTTCCTCCTTATAGTGATCAAACTTAGTATTCTCATCTGGTTTAACGCGGTTTCTATACTCATGTTCAGTTTCTGTTCCATTTACAATAGGTGATATCGATCTTTCTACATCATTTGTGTTCTTGGTTTCAATTCCATAAATTCCAATGCTTTGGTTATTTAAAAAACGGCTGCATTTATCATTTGCATCTAAGCTAATGAGACTATCATCACATTCACCATCCAATTCAATAGCGGACACTTTTACAACATCATTATTTGTGTTTAAAAGGTCATCAGTTTTGTCTAAAAGGTAACCCGATTGTTTCAAAAGACGTTCCATCTCTTCATCCTCATCAAAGAAAATGTCATCATCTTCTTCGTCATCATCATTATCTATGTCACACACTTCGTCTAGATATCTTAGAACGTCAGTTATTCCTTGTGCGTTTTCAAAAGGAGATGGATTTATTTCTATATCATCTTTTGTGAGATTTATTGTATCTTCTATTTTTTCATGAGTCGATGAATTCTTGTTACATTGTTTCTCTTGCACATATACCTCTGCACTGTCAGATTTATGCTTAGATTTTCTTGGATATCCAAACGACCAGTCCTGTCTGGCGGCTGCGCCATCTGCACTAGCGCCTTCATGTTGTGCACAACTTTGACTGTTACTTCGTGGTCTTAATTCAAATTCTCCAAATGCTGAATTCGTTCTTACATCATTTGTTGAGTTATAATGCATGTCCCTATTGTTCACAGAACTGTTTGTTTGATTAAAGAGACCATTTGTTGCTTTAGCAATTTCGATTTTGGAATCATTTGTCACTCTTGATGTATTTCTAGTGTCATGATTGTTGTGTAAATGATCCTTGTCAATAGCTTTAACTACCTCATTCTGATGTCCATGGCTTTTTGGCGTTTTTAGCTCTAACCGAGTAGATGGAATGTTTAACAGAAAGTCTTTCACATTTGGAACCTTTTTGATTTCTTTCGGGTTTGTAGTCTTGTTGCTCGCAAATGTCTTCGCCCGTTCCTGTTCTTTCTCAGACCTGATTTTCATTATTTCTGCTACATTGACAACATTGCTTGAAGTTTTTCTACCAAATCTATTATCTTTTTCATCATAAAAGTACTGGTCATAGTAATCTTTTTGATATTCCTCATACGATCTGAAAATTGGCATAGATACTGGTCTTCTTTGACTAGAGCTAGAATCAACGCTTTGTCCCCTAGAAATGGTGGAATGTTTATGATTGCGTCTGTTTCTTAAATCAGCGTTGGCATTCACATGATTTCCTTCATGATCATTTTCATTTTTTCTACTTGCGTGTGTGTGTTGGCGCATACGATCACCTTCTTTATGTTCATGTGTATGTTTGTGCATACGATCACCTTCTTTATGTTCATGTCTATGCTGGTGCATCCGTTCATCTGTTATATGTATATGTTCATGTCTGTGTTGGCGCACCTGTTCCTTTGCTATATGTTCATGTCTGTGTTGGCGCACCTGTTCATTTGCTATATGTTCATGTCTGTGTTGGCGTACCTGTTCATTTGCTATATGTTCATGTCTGTGTTGGCGTACCTGTTTATTTGCTATATGTTCATGTCTGTGTTGGCGTACCTGTTCATTTGCTATATGTTCATATCTGTGTTGGCGTACCTGTTCATCTGCTATATGTTCTTGTGTATCTTGTTCACCTAGCCCCTGCCGTCTGCTGGAATGGTGTTTATTATGTCTTGGAGTACTGCATGCAGACGACATTTCAGTCGGCGTGTGTACGCGACTTGACACCTCCAAATCATCAAGATCTGCAAGAGAATCCATTGAAGTGTCAATAGAGTCCACAGATATTTCCGAACGAGGCGTTAAATTCGGATCGTGCTTCTTTTTTCTCGGAGGTTTCTTTGGTTTCTGCTTTACATCAGCATTTGTTAATAAACCTGTTCCACGTGTTCGGTCTACTTGCCCAGTATCCGGTACATATATGTTCATATGGATTGCTTTAGTTATGCTATTTTCGTTTCTTGCAGTCGTCATGCCCTTAACAGTGTCTGGATGGGATGGAGGGATGCACTTTAAATTGTCTATGCTCGATTCGTTTACTTCATCCATCTCCGCTCCTAAGTGTATCTTGTCATCAGGTAAATGTGAAACACCATTGTTAGGTTTTGTTCTTTCGTGTTCCTTATTTGCTCTTCTGACGCGCGTTTCATCGAAATCTGAAGAAGAAAAAACGCACGTCATTTGATTCATTTCGATGTAAGGTAACACAAACAACAACAAAAGACAAGCTTGTTGTATTAACATTTCCCATACAACATGAATGAGAAAGTTGAGCTTTCATAAGTTTTTTCTGTGTTGTTTGTGGATTTTTGTGCCTTTGTTCCATGTTTCTGGTTTGTGATTGTTTGTTTTTGTGTTCTATGTCTTTGACGTTTTTTTTCCTGTGTCACTAAACGGGGTCTATGTTTAAACTTTCGGCTACTAAGCTTGTTTCTGTAGATTTTCATGTGTATATTCAACTATTATAGTCCTACTTTTGGGAGCGGGTTAGCAGAACTTTCAAAATGATTGTCTTAGTGTTGGATTTTTATATTCATGATATACTTAAACATGTTCCCTTTAACAGACATACCGAATTTCTGGATGTAGTTAGCGGGTACGTATCCCTGACTTCCGTCTGGTTTTTGCACCCACGACCAGTCCGGGTCACGTGAGTCGAGAAGAAGAATGATGTCGTCTGCTTCCACTTTGACGTCATACTCGTCGCCACCTACGTGCAATGTTGTTGTTTTTTTAAAGAATATTTACAACTTCACAAAGACAAGCTAAATAGTCTTAAGATCGATTAGAAAAAAATCTAGATCTAATGAAAACTTTAAACATTTGTGAATTATATGAAAATCAACTTTAATTAAAGCTGCACTCTCACAGATATACCATGTTTACATCTTTTTTATTTTTGTTTGTCTTGGAAAGAGCAAATTTTTGTGTAAATATCTGCAAACCAATGATATACAAAAAATCAGATCGTGGATTTTCATATTTCCGTTCGAAATTTAATGTTTTATGGCTGAAAAATGCAAAAAACATCAATTTTTGAGCTTAAATATAAAAATCTGCGATCTAATTTTTGTCAGCAGTCTCATATAACTGGTTTCGATGGATTTTCGCAAATATTGACTCGTTCCAAGACAAAAAATAAAAAAAAAGTTGTCAAAACGTTCAATCTGTGAGAGTGCAGCTGAAGCAAATGGGCCGTTAAAGTAGGTCCCTTAATTATTTTTTAAGGTAAAACATTAGTGTTCAGAAATAGATTTTTTACGATGTTGATTCGAGAATAATATGTTCAGTAAATTGAATGTGTTTTGCAATTACCATTCGCCTGCTTGATAAATATTAAAGGCCCACAAAATAGGTTAATGCATTTTTAATTTTCATGCATAATCATCTTTTAATTAACTGTAATGATCAAAACAAAAAAATGGCATATGATTTATGTACAGATAAAATATAAGCGATATTATGGCTTTTAACTGTGGAATTTGTGGTCACTATTAAAGCTGCACTCTCACAGATAAACCATTTTTACAACTTTTTTATTTTTTGTCTTGGAGAGAGCAAATTTTTGCGTAAATATCTGCAAACCAATAATATAAGTTTGTTGACAAAAAATCAGATCGTACATTTTCATATTTCCGTACGAAAATTAATGTTATATGGCTTAAACCTTTACTAGCGGTTTAAGGAAAATGCATAAAACATCAATTTTTGAAGTTAACTATAAAAATCTAATTTTTTGTCAGCAGTCTAATTTGACTAGTTTTCATGGATTTTCGCAAAAATGTGCTCGTTCCAAGACAAAAAAATAATAAAAATAGTTGTCAAAACGTTCAATCTGTGAGAGTGCAGCTTTAATAAAAAAAATATAATATTTTTGTATTTGTAAAGCAATCGTATTTCTTTTTGCATTAAAGGCAAATGAGTTTAACTTGATAAAAACTATTTAGTTTAACATCAACCTGTAATAATATTATATGCCTTTAAGATAATTTCCGACAGAAATGAACGAATGCTTACCTCTATAATCAAACAAGACTTTGTAAATTCCCTTTTCCGTATCATTACACCGCGCGCTTCTGTTTCTTGATGTTGACCTTGACGTCTGGTGTAAGAGTGACGGCTGTTTGTCCGCTTTTGACGTCGATCTGAGGTCCCTTAATGGGTGTCCACTTTGTGACGTTACTTTGGACATCAAACGTTCTTGCACTGTGACGTCAGAAGTGTCATCAGCCTCGGAATCGTAAGAACACTCCGTAGACGCATAAACTTCATTGTCGACGTCATCAGCGACGTCACTGGTCGTGCTTGACCTCGTTTCGTCACTCTCAACAGAAAATACACGTTTAGCTGAACCATTAATTCCGTTAAATCTATTATTTAACACCAAATGTTTTAAAGAGTCATTTTTAATCTCGTGCGACAAATTGGGCTCCTTGCGATCACATGGCTGATTTTGGGCTCCAAGTTTAGCGCAACAATGAAAGGGCACGAATCCCTCTTTCTTATCGTCCGTGGCTACATACGCCCACTCGCCTTCCCGAAAAATGAAGTTCACCTTTTGACCCTGTTTAACGCTGACTTCCTGGGGTGCGCATGCGCTAAATGAATGTAGGACGATCCGTCGCGACGCCGGAGTTTCGTAACTCAACTTGACGAGATCTCCCAACGTCATATCGTCGATGACATCACTGGTTTCATATCGTCCAATCATGCTATTGTAACCTAAAATAATAAATCAAACAATTAGACCGTGGTGGCAGTTTTTTTTTTTAAAGAAAATAACTTACTAAGAATCATGTCGTGATATAGTTAGGCCTCATGAGTGTGGGTGGTTCTGTCTAAGGCATGTCAAAGGGTTCGGGTGGGGGACAGTGTTGACTCTCTCATAATAAGTAATGGTTGTATGTTGTGTGACGATTTATGCCAGCCGGTTTCAAATGACAACATATAATGTCGATCATGCTTTATTTATAAATTTCTTGAACTGACACACCTTCACCTTTGAGATATATTTTTATTTTCTTATAATATTAAGCACCAGCCAATTGTAACCACGGCCCCACCAGGTCCGGGGAGTAGCGCGGACTTACTGCTGGTAAAATCCCCACCAAATGCCCCCGCACCCGAGCCCATTCCCCGCTATTTTCGGCGCGAAAACAAAACCACCGCATTCACTTGGCACTGCGCGGCCACCTGGAAGGTAAAAACACGGCCCATTTTCCCCGCTATCCCCGGTATACCCATTGACTGGTGCATAAGTTGTGCTTCCAGCTTTTCCTCCAATGCATCTTTTTTATTTCATCACCGATTATTTTCATTTCCTTCCCACACAATCGTTATGTCGAGACATTCCCAGTCTTTTAACTTCAAACATTTAACATCTTTTTATAACTTGTTTCAAATATTTTATGATACGAGCTCACGAAATCGAAAACATATTAAGGTAACATATGTATAAATAAGCTATTTAGTTATGGAGCCATACTGTTTCTGATATCTGGTGTAGGAATAATAATTTACAACACTTTTATGTTAAAAGTTACGGGGTTAGTAGGTGACCCGATATGGGATAGACGGGGCGCAGAAAACCATAATCGGGTTCGAGCTTAGCTCTAGCTTCGTCACCTAATCCCGTAACGTATATATATCACGTCGACAATCTGTGTCGGAATCGGAAAATAGGAGCCATTTTGGTAAGATATAAATATTAGTGACCCAATTTGGAAAACTATGGGGTCATGGTCACCGCCGCGTGACCAGTCCGGGACCAATGGCGTTATGTCTTTCATGTTGGAGGCATGATACATTATAAAGCGCGTAGATACATTATAAAGCCATATGCACATGGTAATGATAATAATAATAATAATAATAATAATAATAATAATAATAATAATAATAATAATAATAATAATGATATTGATATTTTTTTTCTTTTCTGCTTCATTATATTTTATTAAGCCATTTTGAATAAAACAGGCACAGCTGCAACAGTTGTCCAAAATCATGTTAAAAATAATGCATATCACAATTAAGTGCATCCATTAAACCTCCAGAGCAGCAGTACATATTTGAAAAGTCAACATCGATGACGTAAACAACGTTTTTGCGAGGG
The DNA here is from genome assembly GCF_026914265.1 of Mya arenaria. Taxonomy (NCBI): domain Eukaryota; kingdom Metazoa; phylum Mollusca; class Bivalvia; order Myida; family Myidae; genus Mya; species Mya arenaria. The sequence goes on from NC_069127.1 coordinate 41,758,765, forward strand.
CCGCTGACATGCCGCTCCCTCTAGCGTCAAATCCTGGATCCGTTCATAATATTCATTGGGGTATACACCCTCAGTCCTATAATAATACTTCTGGTTCGGGTTTACCGACCTTACCAGTTTTTTTAAGTCCGTTCGTTAAAAAAACTATGTGTGTGTGTTTTTTGTATGTCGTTGCAGTATGCGTACTTGACTACGGGATCCTAAAACTGTCCATTTTCCAGTCCTAAATAAAGCACCTCAGAAGGCCCAGAATGCACCAGATTGCACCATGGCTTTCAAACATTTCGGAGGAGGCATGCCCCCAAACCCCCCTAGCACAATCATGAATCCACATGAATAGAGGGCTAGCTACGCCCCTGGTCGTTTTAAATCTTTAAATATACTGACCATCGACTGCCATTACACAATGATGACAATACTGTTCTTTCATAAAGGCAAATAAAAACATACACACCCTACCTCTTTTGGGACAAGATGTAACCCCAATCACACATTTTTTAGGCCTCATCAATACCTATTTAAGTGACACATATATTGACTGACATACCAGACAGCACACCCTCACACGCTTACCATCAGATACCTTAAATTATTTCACAGAGTCGCAGCGTTAATTGGAAATTTCTCGGTGGACTAGGTGTAATGCCACAACCTCATTGATATAAAACTGTTTATATTGGCTTAAGTGATCATATTAACTAAATGGAGTGAAATCATCAGCAGTATGATGGATTTTCCTTCGAAACTGATGTTAGACACTTTTAACAGCAAATCTTATTCTGAGGACAATATATTAATTTTATACACAAATCTGAAGTTCTATTGAGGATGTTATATATGTAACATGAAGAATGCAACCATTTGTTCGGGTGATTTTTGTGAAGAAGTCGAGGATTATAAGTTCCCCATTTTGGTCAATATTCTTTTGAAAGTCAATGGAGTTTGTATAATTTTCCTTAATTTAACGGTGTTGCTTTGTCTCTTTCTTCGTCGCGGGAAGTTTGGAGGAAACTACTGGCACCAGCTGACGTGCCTTGGTATAAATGACGTCATGAGTGGTGTAGGAGTACTTTTAATGACGTCACAGGATAGTACGTACGCCCGAACAAATATACACGCATGCTCCTTCGTGTTTGTCATGAATATACTGGCACAAATAGCAACACTGCTAAATCTTACCGCCATCTGTTTTTATAGATTTGTGAGTGTAAGAAAAGTTACAAAACCGGGTATGCCGAAACCTTTGAGGGCCAAGTACAGGTTCCTTCAGATGGCTCTTACATGGGGATTCAGTGCCGTTTACTGCTCGTTTCCCTTCGTAGTTTGGGAGCGGCACAACGCATCTATTTCTTCATGCGCTTTTGAGACAATTTTTGAGAAAAATTACCAAAAGGCGGTTGGTTTCCTATTCAACGGTCTTATGGTTCCCCTGGTGCTTACAAACATTCTCTACGTAGCTACATTCACAAAAGTTAGGCGTTCTCTGAACAAAATACATTGTTCTGGTGGACCAGATGGAATTACCGCTTCAGTATCTACTGGAAAAAGTAAATCAAATGATATATCTACTACAGCATCAACTCGCAAAATACTTGTGCAACCAAATCTAACAGGAAGTGGAAAATCGACATTTGGCATCTCTAATACCCACGGCAACCTAAGCTTCTGTGCGGACGGGAATCCGGGACCTAGCACGAGCACTACTGTTCCACGTGCTTCTTTTGAGTCGCATTTCCAAGATTCCTTTCCTGACAAATCGCCGAACCAAGACAAAATTGTGCACAAACAGGATGAAGCTGATTTGGTCAATGCTGCTAAAACAAAGGGAGGGAGCGAACACATTGCACCAAAAAGGAAATATCAAAGATCCATCTTGCACTCTAAATGTGCGTCTAATTCGCAAAATACCGGGTCAGAATTCAACAACAGACAAACAAGCGTCCATGAGAACAGTGCCCTCCGTAAATCTCGGGAAAGTCAGAAAAAGCGTTCGTTTGCTTTGATTGGACTCATTTTGTTGACGCTTAATCTACTAACGTGGCCGTCTGCACTGATTAGTGCGGTTGCCATGGTACCGAGTCTCAATGTATACGTGTCATACGGGGTCAAGGTCGGGTTACTCGCAACTATTACGCTGAACTCTCTGGTTAACCCGTTTATATACAGCTTCCAAGTACCTGAAGTACGGGCCGCTCTCAAAGATGTTTTAATCAGAGTAAAAAATACATGCAGTACACGGCAAGAGGTATAGCCAAAGACATTTAGTACGCGACAAGAGATATAGACAAAGACATTCAGTGCACGGCAAGAGGTATAGACATAGACATTCAGTGCACGACAAGAGGTATAGACAAAGACATTCAGTGCACGGCAAGAGGTATAGACAGAGACATTCAGTGCACGGCAAGTGGTATAAACAAAAACATTCAGTGCACGGCAAGAGGTATAGACAAAGACATTCAGTGCGCGGCAAGAGGTATAGACAAAGACATTCGGTGCACGGCAAGAGGTATAGACAAAGCCATTCAGTGCACGGCAAGAGTTATAGGCAAAGACATTATGTACACGGAAAGAGGTATAGACAAATACAATCGTGTTTTGGCAGCGTTTTTTTTATCGTAACACATTTCGCAGTATTGTTCTTTAGTGTTTTTTAGTGTTTTGTGCAATATCATGTTGGGTCATGCCGTTATTGGGCATTTATACAAAACAAAGATATTTTGAATTCACTTATTTATTTATTCATTTTTAGATGAATGTTCTTTCTTTTTTATTGATGTTTATAAAGTAAAAAACAATGTGTATGGTGTTCGATCCAACAAAAAATCAATGCATATCATTGATGAACCGATTGATAAATGTGACTATCCATGCAGCTCAAGTTAATAATCTTGTCTTTTTGAATGTCTCATTTTAATGCTTTGAAAACGAAATATATTAGAATGTTGATGTTTTGTCTTCAACGTATGCAATCGTCTATCGCCTTTTACTAGTATTAGATTAATAGAAGTGACATCATATTTTGGCACTCTGCCTAATCTGAAATCATGTTATAATCCGAGGACATGAAAACACATGGAATACGTCCAAACCTCTGGTATCACAGGCATTTGCGTCAGCGTATGGGTCTTAAATGTTAAACAAACCATTTTGGAAACATATAGTCCGATAAACAACATTCCAAGGACATGACTTCACTTAATATATATATATATAACTGATATATTTAAGGCATAAAATGACACTAGATGTGTTGTTTATTCACCAGTCAACTGTAACCACGCCCCCCCCCCCCCAGGTCCTAGGTAAGGACCATTCCCAGCTATTATGGGCGCGAAGACCACCGCATTTACCCGACACTGCGGGGCCACCTGAAAGGTAAAAACACGGCCCATTTCCCCCGTTATCCCCGGACCTGGGGGCCGTGGTCAAAATTGACTGGTGCATTATTTACATATGAAATGTTAAACATATACATTAAGCCTAATGCATGTTTCTGATACAACCATTTCTTATAGTGTGAATACATACATAAAGTGAGGAAACACGTAATTTCAAAGGGGTTCTCAGATGGGTCACCACCGGTCACAATCGATATTAACAAAGAAGTAAGTGACGATAATTTCTAAATAACTTTTGTGATAGAAAAGACATGAAGTTTTTTCTAATCCTAAAAGATCTTTTTTCCGCTTGTTCACGTGTGAAATATTTTAGATTTGGTGGTACAAAATGTGTTTTATATGCAGTCTCTGGCCAGACTTTTATCGTTGCATCGTTTAAGTGATTTAGAAATAAACGTCATTGCTTGTTTATTTACATCAAATGAGACCCGTAGTGAACAATGTATAAACCCCTTTGAAACCACATGATTCCTCACGTTCCCTGATGCACAAAACCAAGGGCAGTAATGCCAGGTGCGTCCAGTTCCCTGGTTCATTGTTTGGGGTGTAAAACATCCTCGATTCCATGAATATAAACATTGTTTTCAATATGTTTAAACGATTATATTTGAAACGACCTTGTGCACAGTTGCTTGTTTACGATGACGCTTGTTTTAGATGAAACTCATGTCTGTATTAAAATATCTCGTGAAAACAATACACGTTCTTATTAGGCTAACCGACTCACTCAATGCACTTTATTCTTCAAAACTACGATTTTATACCGTTCTCTAAGTGTAAATCTCATCCGATACCTTGTTTTGATCAACAAAGGTATTATCATCGTTTTCCGAGTGCAGATCGCACGTTTTGGAGATAGATTTGCACATTTAAGAAAATGCTTACTGGTTCATTCTGCACAATTTTAGAACCCAGGTTCATCCGAAATCTTGTATATCTATGGCACAATATAATACCAATTAAAATGCGTCGATTGTTTGTTCTAATCAATTCTATAAGAAGAGTCATTTTGATAAGAACCTCAAAACATTTTGGCGGTATATAGTAAGGGAGACACGGTTGGTTAGTCGACGTCGCGTGACGTCAGTTTGGGATAGGTCTCAACGTTGTACCATGCCGGATCACGTGATCAAAATGGACCAGCCGAATTATTATTGTAAAATTAAACTATACAATTTGTTTGATAAAAAAACAACCTTTACAAACAATTGTTTAAACTGATTAAAGCAAATGAAAACATCAAGATACAAAAAAACGTATGTCTTATACCGTTATTACAAACCGCGTGTATTAAACACCCTTTACAATATGTATGAAATAAAATGTTTTTCCGCGCTTATTGAAATTATGTCATTAAAGATAAATTGTAATATATTTTATATAGAGGAAAGGGATAAGAAAGAGAAGGGAGAGAAATATTTGAGAGGGAAAGAAGAAAAAGAGGGGTCAAAGACAGGAGAGAAATAGGGTAAAAGAGGAGGGGAGGAAAGAGGAGGAGATAGGATAGAAAGGGAAAGAGAGGGGGGAGAGCAGGGGGTGGAGAGCAGGGGAAGGAAGAGAGGGGAGAAAGAGGGAGAGAGAGAAGGGAATGAAGATAGGAGAGAAAGAGGGGGGGGAGAGAGGGGGATAAGAATAGGAAGATAGGAGAGAACGGGTAGGAAGAGAGGAGAGAAAGGGATGGAGAAAAGGAAGGGGAAGAAAGAGAAGGGATAAAGAGGGGGGGAAAGGGTGGGAAAAGATAGGGAGGTATGAGTTGGGAGGAAATTGAGAGAGAGAGGAGAACGAGAAAGGGGAGATAATATGGTAAAGATATAGTGGAGGTATGGGAGAGTACAGGCGAAAGTGTGAGGTGACAGAGGAAGAAGAGCGAGGAAGAAAATAAGATGCGGAATTTGAGAGGTTGAAACCACAAAAGAAAGTTTTTGAGTTTTAAGAGGAAAAAAGGAGGTGTAAAGGGAGAAAGTAATCAAGATTTGAAAGATCTCGATACATGTGCGACCATATACACATGTACGATCGTAGGAAAGACAGAAGAGAGGAGACAGATCTCGTACCATGCACGACCACACGTACGAGCGGTGGCTCTGAGAGCCAGGCTTGAGAACCAGCATCGCTAGTTCCCGTACAAATTCACCCAAGATTTGAAACCCTGGGATTTTATTATAATACGAACCTTGGAGGTTTAAATGGCAGATTTTTATCACATTTGCGTGGAAATGTTATTTGTATAAATTCATGCAGTGGTACGGAAAAAAACTACATGTTATAATATTATATTTTAAGAGCTCTATTCTGGAATAACAATTCTTCAAAAATGAGTTCATTGCCTTATATTAGCGATTTAGTATTATTTTTATGCCTTCCGTTTATTGCTTATTCAGTCTATTTATATAATTATTAAATATTCTATAAATAAGTGTATTATTATAATAACAATGATATACAGTAACGCCATTGGCCATCACAATGAAAGGTGCGAAAATAAGGCCATGAAGGAAAATATTACTGTATGTTGTATACCGGCAGAAAATGATAGATTAGCTCTTAAAATATGAAGAGTTCTGAAACATTGCCGTAAACAGTGCGATGATGGAGGCACACCGCGGCCGCATACAGTATGCGGCAGACATATCACTGCATTTTGGTCGCGTAACGGTGCCCCGCATAAAGCACCATTTAAAATACTTAAACACCGTATAAAGATGTTCGTTTATTTATTATTGTCTGTTTTGGGCAAATAATTGATACAAACATGAAGGAAATAAAAATATAGTGGCCGAGAAACTAAACAATAAATTTGCTTAGCCTAATGCAGAAAAGGCATCATTACAGGAAAACAGAAATGGTATTTGTAAAGAAATGTCCTAAAGTCAGTATGATTCGAAATTGGAAGCCAAAATTGTGAATTTTATTTCACTTCATATCTAGCAGGCTTAATAACATAAACTATTTGTGCAAAACTCCGAACATTCCTTTTTACAATCCTATCATGCAAAGGTTACCAGGCTCGCTGAGCCTGAATCGGAAGCTTTTCGTGCGTGCAAGACTTCGGTGGCAACCCTGGAAAAGCTTAGCTTCCTCGTTATCGCAGGTAAATCATGGCTACCTCGTTATCGCAAGTGAATCATGATTTCCTCGTTATCGTAGGTGTCATGGCTCCCTCGTGATAGTAGGTGAATCACGGCTTTTGCGTTATCGTATGTGAATCAAGGCATCCTCGTTGTCGTAGGTGATTCACGGCTTCCGCGCTATTGTAGGTGAATCACGGCTTCCTCATTGTCGTAGGCGAATCACGTATTTTGCGGTATTTTAGGTGAATCACGGCTACCTCGTTATAGTAGGTGAATCACTGCTTCATCGGTATCCAAGGTGAATCACGACTTTTGCATTTTCGTTGGTTAATCACGGCTTCCGCGTTAACGTAGGTGAACCGCGGCTTTCGCGTTATCGTAGGTGAATCACGTCTTGTGCGTTATCGTAGGTGAATCACGTCTTCTGCGTTATCGTAGGTGAATCACGGCTAACGCGTTGTCGTAGGTGAATCACGTCTTCTGCGTTATCGCAGGTGAATCGCGGCTAACGCGTTATTATAGGTGAGTCACAGCTTCCTCGTTAAAGAAGGCCCCTTCTTTCACTTGTTATCGTACACATACATGGATAAGGAAAAACAATCGACGCATTTTCATCGTTATTAAAGTGTTTCATAGAGTTACCCAATTTGGGACAAACCTGGGTTCTTAAAATTACCAGAATGAACCAGTAACCATTTTCTGAACCAGTAACCATTTTCTGAACCAGTAACCATTTTCTAAAATTGACACTCTTTATGGAAAAAAATTAACTTCTGATAACAAGATTGTAACCATGAATTTAATAGCAGAAAGCGCAAAAATATTAAATGATTGGTGAAAGCTAAAAGATTTACTGTTGTCTACTATAGCGTCATAAGGTAGAAATACTGTGTATTATGTTCATTTCTTTCAAATTAAACTCGATATCCTTCATAAGAAGCTTTGTTTTCGACATTTATTCATCACTTTTGGAATATTCAAACAATATTATTAAGTGTGGTTAATCTTATTTGGGAGTAAGAGTGCATCTTTAAATGTGCTGATCTATCTCCAAAACGATCTGCACTCGGAAAACAATAACAATAGATTTGATTAACCAAATCATGTTATCAGATGAGAATTATACGAAAGAGCGGACGGTATAAAATCGTTGTTTTGAAGAATAAAGTGTATTGAGTGAGTCGGTAAGCCTATGAGAACGTAAATTGTTTTCACGAGATATTTTAATACGGCCATGCTTTTCATCTGAAACAAGCGTCATCGTAAATAAGCAATTGCTCTTCATTCGGTGCACAATGTCGTTTCAAAAAAATATCGTTTTAACATAAAGAAAAATGGTTATTCTCACCAAATCGAGGACGTTTTTTTCACCCCAAACAATGAACCAGGATACATGGACGCACCTGGCATGTAACTACCCTTGAAAACTTGTAAATAGTTTATGTAAGACTTACCTTTTCGATGCTTAGCTCTACCAAGGCCACTTGGGCAGAAAAACGCCATTTTATTCCAGGTAGTTTTTTATATATATATATTTTAATCTCCTTTCTTTGTTTATTTATATCCAGATACTAAATGAACAGAACAAAATGTGTTTTAAATCACTACAAGTAGAAAACAGCATTGTTTTGATTCCGTTCCACATCTTCGATTTAATAAATCACCGTACAATTTTAAATCCAAAATAATACGCAGTTTCACCACATCTGAATAAAAAGTCGCAAGTAATCACCCTTGTTATTGCGAGAGCAATGTTGGTAGAACATTAAATCCCAGGCGTAAATGTTTTAACGTTGTATTAAATAGGTTAGAGTATATCCTCGGACGCAATCATTGTTTAACACATTGTCTTTACTTAGGCTATTGTATATTTGCGATTTAAAATGACGGAAACAATATACAATCATTTGTCATTCGATAGCATATCTAATGGCAGGATCTCAAATACTGCTTCCAAGTTTTTGGGAATCAGCTCGGGTATTGTCTTAAACACTTTGTTATTTGATCCGCTTAATTATGTTTAAGACCTACTAGTAGTTTAAATGACATACTTGACGCTCCTTAGTAAGTTGATAGTAAATAATCTCCCAACTGTTTGAATAAGCTGAAAACACTGTTCATTTCAACTAATAAAAATAAACATGAAAATGTATTCACTAGCTCTCATTCATTATAAGCCATTTTAAATGTTTGTGAAACAATATCCATTGTAATGTTGTTTTTTCACCGTACGACATTTTATTCAATTCGGTTTAAATATTACGTTTCAGCAGAGATGACCGCATTTTTGACAGAATTATGAATATTTTATCCGATTAATACCTGTTTAAAATAAGTGATTATAATCGTTATAAATATTATAACGAGTGTGGTAATCCGTCGGTTTTTGTTTGAGGTCATTGGCTTTGATCTGTATCACTGGCACCGGGTTTTCAACCTGTTTTTTTTTCAAGAAAAAATCGCATAATTCCATACTAAAAATTACCAAGCCAAAATTGTGAAAAAAATAATTATTTTTTTTCAATAAATATGCGCTTTGTACTGTCTATACATTTTCATGAGAATATGAACACAGTACAAAGTGCATAGTTTTGAAAAGAAAATCGATAAAATTTTACAATTTTGGCATCGTAATTTTTAGTTTGGGAGTGTACGTTTTTGTTTTATTTCTTTCTTTTTTTAATAATTTCAGTTGGATAATGATCTATATGTGGTCTTAATGCTTAACTAAAGGTTAGGGTAAGCCGTGTGGCACATAGAAATGCATTTTTTGCAAAAATATATACTAAGAGAATACTTGTCTGTTTCAGTGTAAGATCGCAATATATTTCACCGAGTTAGCCCCAAAAGCTGTATTTCATGAGTGGTGTAATAACGTGGTTGAAATTGTGTCCCAGCCGTGTGCGCGCTGACGTTTGATTTCGAAGAGAGGGTGGACTAAAATTTCAAAACAATGAAAATATCAAATTGTTTTTTGACTGTTTGAAACAGTGAAATACCATTTTATTTCACTGATAAATATCTATAAACCATCGGAAAGCATAAAATAAAGATTCTCTTTCACTCAATTTACCAACTTTATTTTTAGGACACATACACTATTACATAATTGACTGCATAGAAAAAGCCTGTATAACATGATGACTCCAGGAGATATCATTTGCATTACAAAAACTTTATTTTAACGAAAGTAAAGGAGCACCAGGAAAATGTTTCAGAAACCTATATTTTCATTTATTATTACTCACAAAGAAAAAAAATCGTGATTTTGCATAATGTATAACTAGAAGATTGATTGTTGCTACAGTGCAAAAAATTGTTCTATGCTACAATGCTGAAGACGGAAATGCCAGAAGCACTTTCTTGAAGCGGTCGGAGGCCTCCTCCTCCACGTGGGTGTTGAATGGCGGCCACTGCGCCCGGAAGTTGATTATGTCGAAGTTCTGGGGATAGTAGCGGGCCCGCAACACAGCTCTCTTGTCTTCAAGTGGTCTCACTTTCGACCTGGGCCACTCGGCGCGTACCTTTCCTTTCTTGTCGCGTTTTTTCTTTGAGCCGGTCGATTTGATCGGCGGCAGCACTTTCTTGCCAAGGGTCGGCGCGGCTCGACGCTTCACATTTGGTGCAATCCTTAAATTTCCGTCCTGCTTGTTGGTCTGTCTTGTTGCGGCGGATATGGGCGGCAAAACCTGGCTGTTGCTTACTTTTCGTTGTCCACTTCCGGAGGTTTCTCTAATGTGACAGCTCTCTTCCTGGATCTGAAGAAAAGAGTTTTACTATTATAAATATTGTTTAATGCAAGTAGGGGCTAGCTTTCATGCATGGTCTTACAAGCTCGCACTCTACGTTCAATGACAGCGCCTCAGTATATGGACGTAAGAATAATGACACTATACATGTTTAGAGGATATTAAACTTCCGGAAAGCATATAATAAATATATATACTTGCCAGTCACGAACCCCTTTGCCCCAATACACCCCACCCCCGCAAAGCACACAGAACTGTACCTCGGGAAGCACGTGCACAAGTTTCAAGCGCTTTACTTCAAACAGATCCTCATCCTCAAGTAAATCCATGTTTTCATTTCATCTTACTAGCTTTCGACAACCAATGTGTTACCATTCGTCTTCATAGAGTCCATTTATTTCACTATTGTAAATCGTTCATCTTTAGTATATATATTAATCTTGTCAATGATTTAGTTTGCTGTTTTTGTCTTTAACTTTCATCGTATTATTCATTAATAGAGTTTTTATGTTACATATGCATATTAACAATATACGAACAAATCTGTTTGGATATGCACTGAATTGCAGAAAAAACGTGTTTGTTTATTGGGAACATGTTTATTAAGAACCCGATGCTAAGAAATTAAAACGATTTATCAGAGACGTTATCATTTCTTAAACATGTATACGCCATTTATGTATTATGAATAATTAATATAAAATTGATTTGTAAGACTAGCAATCTCTTTTATAACAAATTTAGTAGCAAATCAGCGGCCAGATAGCATCTATTAAAACTGTGCTTGTCATATTTTTAAGACAATTTCACGTTTTACTTCCATTTTAGTTCTACCTGTGTGGGATACACTCTTTTATAATAGTTTTATATGTATTCTTTAATTTAACGAGGGGGTTCTTGATTAGTCCAAATGAGTGATATAATTGGCGTCGACCTAAACGAACTAATCACATGATCAATTTTCGAATTGATACTCCTGAATAGAAGCGATGCTTTTGTTGGAAACAAATACGTTGGATGTTCACATGAGATAAAATATATTGTCACTTGCAAGTACAGTCGAAACCCGTTGGCTCAAAATCGCTTGGCTCGAAATCCTCGTTGGCTCGAACTAGATGTAAATGACTGATTTCTTTAAACTGAAGGTAAACGTTCCCTCTTTGCTCGAAATTTCCGAGGCTCTGGGAGTTTTCGCCGGTCCCTGGGAGTTCGAGCGAACGGGATTCGACTGTATAGCTTTCCATTGCGTTTGTGACCTTGAAAAATTTCAACTAGATTTTTTATCTTGCGATATCTTGTTTCTCGACCTGTAATATACTTCTATATTTTACGGATTATAAATAAAAACAGACGATCACCTTAGGCTTGGGCGGTTCATTTCGGCGTATAAACGTCAAGCTAACGTCATTAGCGTCGACGTTCTCAATGAGACGTTGGTCGCCGTAAATGGAGACGTCAAGTTTGCCGTCACGGTAACACGCCGTGGACCGAATTTGACGTGGAATGGCTGGCTTTCTCGCTGAGCACGGAGTCTGACATGAGAGTTGATAAGAACATAGAAGTTGAACTCGTGCAGAAAATGTCAACATAAAAATATAAATAATGAAATAATCAATGATCAGCTTAATATAGTTTAAATAAGATATCAGACATAATAATAAAATGTAAACATAAAAAGGTTATGAAGTCTTTAGTTTAAATCATAGGCTTATAAAATATCAGACTATTATGTTTTATACAATTATTTGTTTAACTTGCCAATTGAATGATGGTTTATTAGTAAGAACCAATAACGCTTCTATCGCAGGTTTATAACTTTTGTTTTCTTTCTTTAGGGCATCTGCATTTGATCAGCTTTCTGAAAGAATCTTATATACCATTTCAAAAAGTTACCTGAATTTATATACCTACATTGACACACTCGTTTTGCTCCTTTATCATGGCCCGACCACAGGTATATGTTCGCCCGTTAGTCTGCTCTTTTAGGGTGGGGTCAGCGCGGATGGGGTTGCGACCACGGCGACCAGCGGTACAGGCTTTCCTCGCGGAGAGAGGATCATGCAAGTTTTCCCTCTGTCGTGCTGATGGCAAAACATTAATAGGCCATTTAAACTTGACTGTAAAGAAACTCACGTGTCATCGCCGCAACCGTCGCCATTGATGTCTTAGGCATAATCGTTATACCAAAATCTGTAGGGTGTCACGAGTTTTGGTAGTGATTATCAAACTCTTAACTCATCAAAATTATTCACATAGCGGGATACAACTTTCACAAAGCAAGAACGCCATAACTACATCATGTATCGTATGAATTGCTCAAAACTTACTGTTTTCTGTACCAGCAAGGCGGTATTTCCTCCGAAGTTCTTCTAAAAATTCCCCCGACCTCTCTGCTCGTCCCTGTGCACGTTTCTCGTGCGAGGCACTTCCGGTTTCTCGTAGCTCGGATAAAATCTGCTTGGAGAGGTCTGCATAAAAGAAATGAAACTATTTAATAATGTTACAAATGTAAAAACTCTTGGTTTCCCTACTTTTAAGTAGACAGTTTTTTGTAAAGGCTTAAGTTTATCGTAACTATGCAACATGTATTATATTCGGTGGCACAGAGGTAACATCCGCAACACTTAATTTGTATTGTGTACACAACTTAGTAAATTGTGGGCACAACTCAGTAACTTTAGGTCACAACTTAGTAAATTGTGGTCACAACTTAAGTAGCCAAAACTTCGTAAATTGTAGCCACAACTTAGTAAACACAGCTTATTAACGTGTGGTCACAACTTAGTAAATTGAAGTCACAGCTTATTAACGTGTGGCCACAACTTAGTAAATTGAAGTCACAGCTTATTAACGTGTGGCTTCAACTTAGTAAATTGAAGTCACAGCTTATTAACGTGTGGCCACAACTTAGTAAATTGAAGTCACAGCTTATTAACGTGTGGCCACGACTTAGTTAAGCCAATCAAAACAGCCGTTCAATATTTGTCGCTTTATGGTTATAACACAGTAAGCACCCCTGTCACTTAAACGCTAATGGTACCATGCAAAAGAGAATAACATGGACGAAGACAGGGAAAGCCTTATATCAGATTACGTTCAGGAAGGCCTTTCATATACTAATAGTGTAACCGTTTTGAGGAACAGTCATATAATACTAGTACTTCAAATAAGCTTACGTCCTTTGCACAGAGTACAAAGATCGTTGACGTTAAGACGAAGAGAGTGTAGAGGAAAATCGTTCTTCTGCAACTTTGTTGACAACGTGATAGAGCATTCTGGACGTAATCATGGTTACAGAATTATGCGACTACGATGCTTTGCGAAAACATTGGCCGTTAAGTTTGAGTTTACCATCCATGTCCAAAACCAAGACTCGCCACCATGACAGCGTTCCATCGTCTATCTTCTTCGTGTTGCTTCCTTCAGGACTAAAAAAGGCCTTTGTGCAGGCGAAATACACGGTGTATCCATAGTACCGTACTATCACCGGTAAAAGCCATTAAGAGTCAAAGATGACACAGCTGTTTTAATTGGCTAAACTAAGTTGTTGCCACAATTTACTAGGTTGTGACCATAATATAAATTGAGTGTTGCTGATGACACCTCTGTGCCACCGTATATACGATTTTTTTTTCTTTTTCATAAAATTTATTCATACAAAACAAACATGAGAGTGGGGTGCATAGCGCCTCACCAAATATGCATCAAGAAAACACAATAACAATACTAACTGAAACATATATATACAGGTACAAAATATGTTTTAGAAAAGCTGAAAGTCGCATATTTACACTGATGTCACGAAATGTCACTGGAAAGTTCACAATGAGCTTTATATAAAATAATTGAAAATGTTCTTATGTTTTACTAATAATCTAACACAGCATTATGAAGGGGTAGATTATATACATATGAAGGATGAGTGGAAAGATGGTTGTTTGAAATGATATGAATCTGGGTAAAAAATCGATGAAGAAAGTTACAAAACAAACAGCAATTTACAAGTATGTACAAAAAAGCGATGAATATCATCAGCTCGCAGAAAGATGGCTGGCGGTCCAAGCTGTCAGGCCTTTGTATATACGATTTTATGTATATTCGATCTATGATTGTTCATCATTTTGACTTTAAACAACAATGTCCCGGCCGGTATTATACACGGACCGTATAACAACTAATTAGAACTTAACCTTAACTTCAAATATTTCCTTAACTGCTTGAAATCACTGGTAAAAAGTTATATGCTTAATATATATTCTGGAATTATAATATAGGAATATTAAAAATGAAAACACAGTGTTCAGGCACTAGTTTTTGCAAGAAGTATAACAAGAGATTAAACTTCATCATTCAGCCACACATTGATCATTTATAGTTTAATACAAAAAATGCTAATAGATTAATTAAATTGCGATAAAATCATAGTAAAAATGTGTTTTATTACCTCCCTTCCATACATTATTATCATAATAGTAGTATCAGTATTCAATGTAATCAATGTAAAAATAATATAATAGTTAATCAATATAAATTAAACTTAGAAATAATCTCGATGTTAAAAGAGATGCACATACAAGTCTTTGCATCCTGATATTGGATGGGTTACCTTAAAACAAAATATCCTTCTGTAAGGCGACTATTAATTATTTGCTAGATTTTCATCCCCGTCCTCTCTCTTTTATGCCGCCCCTTAAATTTTATTGAATCAAATAAAAATGTCCAACTAGGGTCTGTTATTGCGTTTCGGACCGGAACTGTCCGGGAACGGCATTAATTCATACCTACGGTGTCGATGTACTATACGTTTACATGTAAAATGGGGGAATAGTTACGACCGTGTTCGTGGTTCGTCTAGAAACACTTGCATGTGATCCCTTATGCAATAATAAAGAGCATGAACACACATATTCAACAGTGAAACAGTAATCTAACCCCCCCCCCCCCGCCCCCCCCCCCCATGTAAAAAAATGGATGCAAATCTAGCAATTAATTTATATTGGCCTAATACGGGAGGGTAACTATAAGCAATCAACTCACCGTCTTCGGCAGAAACAAGTTTATATTTTCTTTGCCGAGTTTCCCAACTTTCTTTTTCCCTGATTTCCTGGTCCTTTTTTGTTTGTGGATTTTTGCGCCCGGATGCTGTTCTGCTGCCTGTATTCCCTATCTCAGAGCACCTGGTTGCGGCCCCACCCATTCTGGCGGCCAGAGGAGTGCGGCCCGCACCGGTAGCACCCGGTGTAAAGCCGACACGAGTGCTCCTGGCAGGTGACATCGTGGCATTAGTGAAAGGGGTCCCATCTGCGCGTTCGTCCTCGTTGTTGTCAACTTCTTTAGCAGAGCCATCACCTTGCAACTTATCCTGCCATGCTTGTTTCTTGAGATCATTGGCAACGCGCCGAATGATTTTAACTTCTTCTTCAATTGTATCATCCATATCATATGACCGCTGGAAACCGGTCGATTTGCTTCTATTTCGAAGGCGCCTCTTGGTTTTCTTCTTCTTGGAAAATTGCTTTGTTAACTCTCGTTGCGCCGAATTATAAGTATCCTCGCCACCCCTGTCTCTGTCATGTGGTCGATTGGCACGTGCCTTCATTAGAATAGGTTTCGTGACCGTCTTCCTCAAAGAATGGAGATGCTCTTCGTCCAAATCGTCATCCCTTTCGCTATTTGTTTCATCATTCTCGGTCGATGGCTCGGAGTCGGTTGGGGAACCGCAGCTTGGCGCGTATTCCATCTCGATACGTTCGGACTTTGTGGTAAATTCGAATTGCGTTACAGTTGTTTCAACGCGTTCACCAAAAGAATCATCATAGCCTTCCCCGTCGCTTTCACCAACACAGTCTTCACTAGAATCAACCTCAGAATAACCAAGAATCCTTTGTTCTTCAGGATTTTTGTCGTCATCGTCGCTGTCATTGTTGTCGACGGGCGATTCCAGGTATCGGTCAGTTCGATCTGTTCGATCTGTCGAACTCGGGCTATCGACGAACCCGGGCGACGACCGATCACCAGACTCAGGGGTGAAATTCAAATCATCTTCAGACAAATATTCCTCCCCGGGCACTCTACGGGATGGCATTGAGCTTTCTGTAGGAATGTTAATAACCTTCCGGCGCCCGCGCTTCTCCGTGCAAACATTTTCAACGTCAACAACATTAACGTACACCCAGTCCTCTGCCAGGGATGATTTGTTTTTGTGATCTTTGTATTTAGACATTGGATATCATTATACGTATAACGTTTCTATCTTAACATTTTATTTTTAACAATACTGCGTATTCTGAAACAATTTACTCTTTGTTTATGGTTGTTACGAGAAAAAGACGTGACGTCGTTTCTAAATCGAGGCTGAATAGTGACGCGAACGCACATGACGTCAATATCGATGGACAATATCGACTCCAAACTTACAGACCATGAGGGGTTTTCAAAGAGTTTGTATTGATTTATCATTTACTTTCGGTAACTCAAATCAAAAATGAATATCACTTAAGAATTAATTTTATTATGATGATTCAGAGGAAATCGTCGTATTTTTAAAGTTTCACTCTTACTCCCAAATAACATTTACCATAATTTATACAATTGTTTTAATATACGTAAACGAAAGAATAAATGTCGAACTCAATGGTTCCTATAAAGATTACCGAGTTAAATTTGAAAGAAAGGTACAGAAAATACGGTTTTTCTACCTAATAAGACAATAGTAGATCGCACTAAATCTTTTAACACTCACCAATCATTTAATATTGTCTGCGCTTTCAGCTATTATATACACGGTTACAATCTCGTTATCTGAAATTAATATTTTCCATAAATGCATTATTAAAGTTCAAGTTCAGGGGCGCTGTTGTTTCACCCACCATTGTTGTCAATGCAGACACTCAGTTAAACCCAACAATATAGAAGTGCGTCGAAGGGACCACACACTATATTCTGAAATAGAAATGCAAAGAGATATATGTAAATATATATGTTTCTCATCATTTATTTGGAACAAACCACACATGTTATTTCACGGTTTTGGACATATGGCGGACATTTTAGAGATCCGCACTGAGCTTCAACAAGAACCATGAGTTTTCCATTTTCATCGACATGATCCCCCAACTCAGACTCCGGAACGCTATCAAGGCATGCGTAGTTAGTGGCGGACCCATCAAATGTAGCCTTTTGCCTACCGGAAACCAGATATCCAGAATACTCGAGCGTCCATCCTGGGTAGCACTGGTTTCGGCCGGGAATCATCACCGACGCGGGCCTATGTGATTGACACAGAGCACACGGAACATCGTGCTGGTATAAATTCGATCCAAAATACTTCGCACCGCCGTCAGCATGGTTTTCACCAAATTCGTACTCAGTTCCGTAAATATTTGCGCCGTGCGAACTTTCGCCGTCGTCATAGACACCCCAGATCGGATCTTGCGTCAAGCAGATAAAATCGGCAGCCCCGCCATGCGAGTTATAATAGTTTCCCGCAGCAAAACCTGAAAGTAGGTCATACTAATACATTGTCAACATTTTTATGTGAATAGTTCTTCATACATTTGAAAAGAAAGTAAGATGTGAAGAGCATTTTCAGCAGCAAATATCAGATTACAGGCAGGGTCAGTCTCCAGACTCTGGGCAGAGTTCGGGGCAGACTTACTGTGTTACATTTTTTTCATGTCATTTTCGTACATTTGCACTCAGGGAATTCTCTGGTATCATGTGTTTGGCTGATGGCCTTGAATATGACGTTGTTTTCGATTGCGGCTGCGCTGCCGAGCCCACGGTGAGAATCCATTCGAAAACAAGGTCAACTTCAAGGGTATCAGCCAGGCGCTCGCAAAGAAAAATGGCCGTTATTGGCAGAAAACAATTAACGGGAAGTTTTTTTTGACTGAGTTTGGATAGTAAACACATGTACATGAAGTTAGCGGCCTAGCGGCGTGAAGTTAGCGGACTAGCGGCCTAGCGGCGTGATGTAAGCGGCCTAGCGGCCTGGCAGCAAAGCGGCGTGAAGTTGGTGGCCTGGCAAAGCATTTGTTAATGCGTTTTGGGGGGGAAACAAAAACAATATTATTCATACATTAACATAACGGCCTTAAATTGTTTTCTATTTAGAACATCTGAAGCAATAATAAACATTTTTTGTTAAAAAAAGTTGATCAAGCAGTCAGTTATTTTAAAGCATGTAAACAAGTCTGTTCTTCTAAAAAAAAGATTTATTTACTCTTTTTATGCACAAATTATCACTCTGAAGCGATTATCAACATTCATAAAAGTCGATCAAGCAGTTCAGCGGCCTAGCGGCCTAAAATTGGTTTCCATTTGAAACCATTTATACATGCGTTTTCTTCAAAAACAATGATAAATTTATGGTTTCTATTCACAAATCAACATCCGTTAGAGAATATCTGCATTTCCTCCAAAACTACACCAAATTGTACAGTATATTTAAATTCTGATGGTTGTGTAAAAGAAAACAGAGATCAAAATTGTTCTACCTGAATCTGGGTATGTCCGTAGTGCCGGTCCTTTCTTTATTAATTATCCTTACTGCTTTAGTGAACAGGTATTTGTCCGAAATTGTTGTTTTTGTCAGTGTTTGCCCATATAAAGGCTTTAATTATCATTAAAGACCAAACACTGCGTCAAATTCATGCGGTGCAAATTTGAGATTTTTTAAATGAAAGCGGTGCAATAGGATTTATAAAGATAAAACAGTACCTTTATATACAAACTCGGTTCCATTTGATGGACAAACCGTGCGGCCCCATCGGATATATGTTGACCCATGACCTGCATAAATACATCAATAGACCATAACTTCCGTAAGGGCAATTGGAATTAGACGTACACTTTTTGATCATCATGTTTAAGCTTTAAGAGTTCGCATATAGAATATTCCATTAACGATAAAAAAAAATAGTATGTGCTGAGACAATAAGCAATATCACTGATAAGCCGCGTAGAATTTCTGTAAGCCAAACGATATAGGTTTGAATGTGATACTTGTGCTCGGAGGTTGTCCCCAGGAATTTGTTTTTTGCTTGTTTTCTACAAAAATCTTGCCAAATTGATATATTACTTGTCAATACTAGCCAGCGTATTACTGTAGTTTATGTTTACTTGTTTTCGTATGAAATTCAAATTCAATTAGATGTACATTTATTAGTGGAATCCGGCGTAACAATGGCTCTTATCTGATAGAGGACATATCTGACAAGTGAGCGAGCGGACTGATCCACTTATAGTTTTTTTTTTGTTAAATGTAGACGACGCACGAAGTACAACACTTTACCAGTCGATCACAACATAACACAGCCACACATGTTGACACATTCATTCGTGCTAAGGTGAGAAAACAGCAATACCTGCCGCAGATGATGCCAATTTTGCTTCAAGGGTACTTATTTTCGCGTCTTGTTCAGAAACTTTAGATGCTAAGGTTGTTTGTATGTTGTTTATCTCCGCGTCTTGTTCCGAGACCTAAAGAAAAGTACATGAAGTGTGAGCATTGAAACATCAACATTACAATAATCGAGTGTTTGCCTATTATGGTAGTGAAATTCATATGTTGATGACACATGGCAACATATTGGTCGGTATTTAAACTATGGCCATCGCAAGCGGATGCCAATGCCTGTCTATTTTTCTCGACCGAGCTGAGTGGGAAACCAAAATTATATTTGAGCAATAGCATTGTAATTTGATCCTGATGTGTGTTGTTATTATTTAACGGCTTTCAACTTAGAGCAAAACTATTAATGACCACCAAAAATACGACATTATTAACACTTTCTCTGCGATAAATGAACAAAGATGCGAGTTAACAATGACCTTTGCCTATAGTGCATGAACAATGGCCAGCAAGTCATCGTCGCTGTGTAGGAGTACCCTCTTCTGGTGACCACTTTCCGACGCCATGAGTTGGCTAAATACACAACACAACGTTGCTATATGGAGGATCATGTCGCGTTATATACAATCCGAATCGCCTTATGAAGATTGTACAATACGAGGCAGTTATTAAAGGTTTGTAGAACGAGATAAGAAAACTAGAATATTAGTGCACTCGTGTCAAATCATTTAAAGGGACAGTTAATGGCAGTTGTCATTTTAGCCAAAGGTGTAGTAAAAGTTGGAAATGGGTAGTTGCACTTAATAATGATCGAGTATCAGAAATATTTTGACATGAAATTGGTTATTGAATGCTATTTAGTTTGATATACACCATAAACACCACTAAATAATGACAGTACACATTATGTCTTTACATAGAACTGGCATTTAGTCGTTAATTTGTGTATATACACATGCACATCAATCGCTAATTACTGAATGGGTATACAGGTATAAGGGTTTTATTTAAAATTGGCCTAAAGTATGTGCGTTATTTGGTAGATATAGAGCATCCACTAAAAAACGACGTAATATTAATAATAGTGTACTAAAAATGGCCTATAACGACTTACATCACCCTTGTGCACCAAAGCTTTACAACATTCATTGTCAGAATGAACTTCCCTTGGTATGTGTAAAAGAACGTACACATTTTGCTGCAAAAACACATTCTTTACAACGATTGTGAAAAATGTTATTACAAGATTATATTCATTACCGTTGTTAGCATTATGTTGCGCGAGAGTGTGGTTTTATGCTGTGGGGGAACCGGAGTAGCCAGAGGAAATATACTTGTCCGGCTTGGTGACCACCACATCCTGACACAAACTACACTTCTAGTATAATGGCTCAGCCTCGAAAGCACGGAAGTTTTATTGCAATTCTGTTTACGCTGTTTAAGCAATATATGCATACTCAAAATAGGAAAGTTTAACTATATGATGAATTAGATTTTTTCAGGTCTTAGTCATGATTAACTAAATAACTCATATCAAAATAGTGAATGACATTTCATTTTTTTTCAAACCATTAAACAGCAAAACATTGATATTGTAATTTAGATCAGCATGGATTATCAGAAAGGACCATTTTTTGCTCTGACTAGTTTATTGGTTTCGAAGAAATAAAAAAATAACACATTGAATTAAGGTTCTTGGGCGCTTATTGTTACCAAACTTCTTGAAAGTGAAAACATTCGCCAAATATGATCAATACGGCCTTTATCAATATGTCCTTTTATCACAAGATTATGAATATAGGCATTAGAATATTGCAATTTGACAAATTTTGCCGCATTTATAACTTATACATGTATGTTGATTTAAATCTCACAAGAACTGGCGGTCACTGAAGCGCGGAAGTTACATATTTTATTGCAGACCCACAGGGCCTGAATAAGAGTCCTACAGCGGACGGACATCTTTTAATAAATTAGGATGTCTTCTCTTATTTACGTTGTTATCTTTATTTAGAGAATTCATTTCAATTTTAACCTCACTGCTACCTTCTTTCCAATAAATGCGTGTTCCTTTTCTAGAATTTTTCAAAATAAACTTAATATATGACATACTGTATTATCTGTCTTTAAACAAACATCATGATAAAGTGAAATACAATTTTATTTGGAATCAATTGAATGTTTTCATTAAACTTTTGAACAAGAGTTTGCCAACATTTATTTGGAACAAACCACACACGTAATTTCACGGTTCTGGACATATGGCGGACATTTTAGAGATCCGCATTGAGCTTCAACAAGAACCATGAGTTTCCCATTGTTATTTTGATTATCCCCGAACTCAGACTCCGGAACGGTATCAAGGCATGCGTAGTTGGTGGCCGACACATCATATGTGCCCTGATTCCTCCCGGAGACCAGATATCCGGAATACTCGAGCGTCCATCCCGGGTAGCACTGGTTCCGGCCAGGAATCATCACCGTTGCTGGTCTAGATGAATGACACAGAGCACATGGAACATCGTGCTCGTAAAGATTCGATCCGAAAAACTTGGCACCGCCGTCTGAATAGTGTTCACCAAATTCGTATTCGGTCCCGTAAATTTTTGCGCTGACCAAATTTGCGCCGTCTTCATAGACACCCCAGATTGGATCTTGTGTCAAGCAGATGTAATCGGCAGCCCCGCCATGCCAATTAAACCAGTTTCCCGCAGCAAAACCTGAAAAGTGTAAAGATGGCATTGCATACATAACTTTGCCGGTACATAAGTTCACTTACTTTGAAAAAGCATTTTTCAACAGCCGGTCGTTTTATACAATCTTTAAATCGTTATTGGATGAGTATGTAATGTTGACATAACGTACGACATTTAAACATAGTTATAAGCGACATTTATGACATTTTATTTTTCGTTCTGTAAAACATTAACGGCACTCGCAAAATTCGTGTCGTGTATTATGTGAATGCCACAATGTGAAAGATGCTCAGAGCACAACAAGATTCTCAGAGCATACCAACTGAATGTCGTTTTAACCTGTATGTGTATGTCTAATGTCGTATTTTAGCCAACTTAATACAGCATATAAGACCTAAGCTATACAATCTTTATACAAACTCTTTCAAAGTTATCTAAACGGAGACCGATGTTTGTAATTGATCAAATGACGTTTCATTGCGCTCAAATATATGTTTCGTCGATTTGATATTTGATATACTAAGTTACAAATTACAAATTATGGATGTGTGGTTTATGGTCTCGATGATAGCATGATGGTGGAAAGCACTGTCAATTTACAGAATTCACTACACATATAAGGAATACTTTCTTTGTGTCATGACCTCAAAATCAAATTTATTTTGTTTACGCAAGGAGAACTTCCCGTTCACACAATGATTTCAAATTAAATATATGTTAGAAAATGTTATAATAAACTTTAGATATAGATAATATTAGACTTACCTTTATATACAAGTTCGGTTCCATTTGATGGACAGACCGTTCGGCCCCAGCGGATATATGTTGACCCTTGACCTGTATAAATATAATATATATATAAGTTAATGCATTGTTATACCAATAATGACATTATCTATACATGTAGTTTGAATTCGTTCTAGAACAGTTGAAGTGTATTTATATGAACTGATTAACTGGATAAAGATCTAGTTTCGTTTTGCATTTCCTGAGTAAAACCATTCACATTATTATTAAACTCGAATTTGTTTTTTAAAAGCCGATTTTATAGTTAAAAAGTTATACGTGAGTGTGTTATGAATATGGACACTGGACTGTCCGAACATATGAATTTATGACCCTATATCGCCAGATCTCCTTCTATAGTTATAGATCAGTATGACACCAGACATGTAAAGGCTATATTTTGCCAACTTCCTAAGTCCTAGCTTGTCTGGTCACAAACACATATGAATGCCACACAGCATAAAGGTTTGGCCAACTTACATCAAGGACATACGGTTAAAAGCAATCAAATGCAACACATAAACAATTATTCAAATGGCTGAGTGAAGCCTAGCCCGAAGAGCATGTTTTCTAATGCAACTTGATAGGGACATAACACATCTGACAAGTGAGTGAGCGGAGTGATCCACTGATTGGCTTCATGTTAATTGTTGAAGACTCACGACGGACATGCTGCCAGTCGATCATATCATCACATATGTGGATATTTTAATTCATGCAAAAGTGAGAAAACAGCGATACCGGTTGGGGGCGATGCCACTTGTGCCTGTAGGGTACTTATTTTCGCGTCCTGTTCCGAAACCTAAAACAAGTTTATGAGCTGTAGACATTGCATAAGCAATATTACATTGAACGAATATGTTCTGTTTTATGGAAATATATCTAATACTAGTATGCTGATACAATTAAGCTAATCTTTGTTCAATGTTTAAACTAAAGCCGACGATAATGAAGACTACAAAGCTCTGATATTACCTACATTTGTGTCTGCTATAAAACAACAAAGATGCGAATTAACAATGACCTTTGCCTGTAGTGCATGGACAATGGCCAGCAAGTCATCGTCGTTGTGTAGGAGTACCCTCTTCTGCTGACCACTTTCTGACGCCAGGAGTTGGCTAAAGACACAACACAACGTTGATATTTGTAAGAACATGGCGCGTAATAAAGTCCGAAGATCCTTGTGAAAGACGAGGCAGTTATTAAAGGTCGGTCGAACAAGATAAGAATTTCAGTGCACTTTTGTCTACTCAATTAAAGTGATTGTTTAGATTTGTTAAGCGACGGCATCTGTTGAAAATGGTTTAGTTCCACTGAAAATGAACGAGAATAAATAAGGTTTTCGCATGAAATTGGCCATTGAATGTTATTTATTGGATATAATGCATCTACTTAATAGTGACTTGTACACATTAGAAGTTTACATAAGACTGGTCATTGAATGCTTGGTCGGATCCAAATTTTGACGTTAGAGGGGGCGTAACCTTTTGACTTGCGCCCCTCCCTCAAAACCTATTTTAATTTGTTCAAAGTATTGGGTGGGGTTTTTGTTTGGGGGTACTCTCCAAGAAAATTGTAACAATTTCTCGTCTGAAATGGTGCATTTATGGCGTATTTTATTTCTTTATTTCTCCTACATTGAAATAAAAAGTAAACTTGGGCGATTTAAACTGGACCGCTAGTGGAACGCTGTTGGATATATGTATCACCATCTAAATAAGGGACCTCTACCAAGTTCGAGGTCACTAGGCCTAATTAAGCGTTTTCATTCATTGATAGGAAACTGCGTATTTTCAGCTTACGGTCACAACGACCTTGACCTTTGACCCATTGACCTCTAAAGCAGTAGGGTTCATCTGCTGGTTATGACCAACCTGCCTACTAATGTTGAGGTCCTTTGACCGTGGTGTTCTTCATAATTATATTAATCGAAAACCGATTTTCAGCTGAAGATAATCTAAAGGTCACCACGACATTGACCTTTGACTAGTTGACCTCAAAATCAAAAGGCTTTATCTGCTGGTCATGACCAACCTGCCTACAACGCATAAGAACCCTGGGCGTTCTTAAGATATTGAGCGGAAACCAGTTTATAAAGGATATGATAATAAAAACTTAGCTGGTATTCATAAAACATCTTAAGTCATTTCTAAACTTAAGTCGAGTTTCCTATAATGTTCATGGTCAAATTAATAAAAAAATGTTGTTTTTTTAACATAAAATTATGTCTATTATATAAAATTAATAAAAAATTAAGAATTTCAGATATTATTAAGTTATTATATCGTATGATAAGTGAAATAACTAACCTAAGACAATGACTTTAGTTAGGAGATGTTTCATGAATACCAGCCCATGAGCATATATGTGAAAAGAAATTGAGAGTATTTATAACAAGTTAAACGGTATTTATTATCAAAAATGAGCAATTATGATTTTTAAAATAAAGTTCACATGATTGAATACTCGACAAAGAGCAAAAATATAATGGTCTGAATAAACAAACTGTACTGTATTTAGAGGAATGTTGTAAGTACAAGAGGGCCCGTAATACAGAAGCATCTTAAGTAAATTTGATTAGGAGAGCCCTCTTCTGGAGAGGACCAGCTTCTCTCGAACCTGAAGTTCGCTAAAAGCATTGCACAATATTGCTATTTGTAAGAACATGGTAAGTGATAAATTCCAAAGCTTCAACACCAAATACGCTGAATAGGGATTGCACACAATGTACTTTTCTACGGTTTGACAAAATAGATAAGGAGAATGAACTGTCAGTGAAGTGTACGATTGTGTGTTCTCATTCTATTGTTTATATCACCAAAGTGGTCCAGTTCATGCTGGGAATGTTGTGTATACATTTATGTAGAGGGTTCTGTTAATTCTGCTTTTCTGTTTTTCTTGATTTGCTCATTCATTTATTACAATAGCAGAATGGTGACCTTTAGGCAGATAACCAACGCTATTCACTATCTTATTCACATGGGGCTCACTAACGATTTGAGCCTGAGGTCCAGACCCAGGTTCTTCTTATATGTTTCAAAATAAATAGAATATAACTGATTTTATCAAAATATGTGTGCATAATTGTAGAACGGATTATTTGTAAAAGATACATCAATTTTACCATCTTTGCTCCTATAATAACATTTTTACGGCATGTTTTTTGTTTTTTTTTCTGAGTCTGAATCTTTAAACTCAGACTCAAGATGTTAGTGAATGTGGGCCCAGGATCTATTTGTTTGTTAAAATATTGCAAAACCTAACAACTCATTTTTTAAAAGGTAGATTATATGCGTGTGCCCTCTCTCTTCGGGTACGTCAACAAATAGTTGCGTGTAACCGGTTTCCGGCCATTACCGGAAATCACCGAAACCACTCGATTACCCTAGCTACCAAATAACAAAATGGCCGACACTGGCCAAACTGTAAGTGAGCGAAATATTTCGTTGTTTTATAAATTCTGATTGAGGATAAGTATATTCATGTGCATTCGGATGTTGAGAAATAGTTTGTCATTTGTATTTAAAGTGTAATGATTGCAATACATGCCGTGCCTTCTCTTGTATCCATGAAACACAATTTACGGGGCACTTGTTTACATGTAGCAGTCCGTGGGTGGGGTAATGAAACTTGATATCAAATTAATTTTGATCTTAGCCACAATATATCAATATTTTCAAGTTTTCGACACTAGTACTCAAGCCATCAATTCACTGATTGTTAATATATTCTTAAGGTGTATTCAGTTAATTTAGGGATCCTTATTTTAGTTCACAGGCTTGTGTCCATGGGTGCTTTAAAATAAAAGCATTGTGATTTTTCGATTAAAATTAAAACGAAATGAGGCATAACTTAATATCACTAACATGAGTAACTATTGTTCAAATTACAAATATGCGCTTTACATGTTTAAGTTTGGCTTATTAAACGGAAAGAAAAAAATATAAAATTTAGTGACAACTTTTGCTCTTTCAAGCTTAGAATAAAATTTTTAAGAAATTTGATTGTGTATGATAATTATGAGTCTGGTTGAAGGAACTGGTTAAATCTGTGTCAAAGTTTCAGTGTAACTCTCATGGTAAGACTATATGTACATGTATATACTTCTTTGTTATCAGGCTGGTGTCAGTGAGCAACAAGTTACAGCTGATGGTATGGCAGACCAAGAAGCACCAAGCATGGAGGCCGTCAGTGTTACAGACCCCAACATGAGTCAGGCCGATATGTCAGCTCTGCTCAAGAAAATCGATTATGACCCATATAATGAAGATGAAGTTAGTACCCTGGTTAATCAAAGGCTGCAAAAGTTGTTTTTACACACTAAGATAAATATCATTAAACCAATGTTTACATTATTCTGTAACAGGAGTTGAGTAAAAAAAACAATGTTGAAGAAATGATAAATGAAGCTTAATTTGAAAATGTAAGAAATTGGATCTGCACTGGCTGTAGGTTAAAAATACTGCTTTTGAGACCATCTTCTGCTCTGTTAATTTCCCGACTACTTGTTATTTTATGTGTTATCTTATAATGTACATCATTATGACATAAAATATATATTTGGCGTTTGCTATCAATTTCTTGAACGTGATTGTTTTGATAAGAAATTTTTGTTTATAATTTGGAATTGTTTGTTTCATCTTTTAGAATGAACTGCGATTTTTGCACTCAAAACCAACCTGCTTTGTCATTCTGGGAAAACCAGGGGCAGGAAAGACAACTCTTGCTAAAAGGCTGGCCATGGAGTGGAAGTGTGAACTCATATCATGTAGGTTTAACTTTTGGCACAGGATATATATTGATTAAAGGGAAGAAAACATGTTCAAGGTGTTGCCATATTCAGGATAATAAAAATAAATTGTTATTTTATTTTTAAATATTTTGTCTAATTTTTATATTGCGCACAATTGCTTGATTTTAATATGCATTACAATTTAATAGAAACTGATGGTAACAAACAAGTTATAGGTTGCAGATGTACAATTATGTGATATTTTTACACCTTATGGCCTCTTATTATATGTCAAAAGGGTTTTATGTGAAATAAAACGCTACATGTTTGTTAAAACAATTATGAAAATTATATTACAAAGAAGCTTTTTCAGTTGATTTCAGTTGAAATAATGGAACAGAAATGTAAACTGCAGTAACTGTGGTGTTTTCAGTCATTTATTTAAAATGTTTTATATAGGGGTAACCAAGATTCAACATTATTACATTATTACCAATATTTTGATGAATATAAGCTATTCACGGGGAAATAGATACGGTAAGTCAGAATTGTTAACTAACAAAATCATGTGACAATGTCTGTTATATTTATACATGAGAAACATGTAAGTCAGGTCCATTCAGCATTTCAGAAAGGTTATTATTTTGAACACTGTTTTATGACTTTTACACTTTTTTCAGCTACGGATTTACTCCAGCAGCACCTTGATATGATGACAGAATTTGGCGTAAAGTGTATGGGAATTCTGTTGAAAGGGGAGGCGATTCCAGAGGAAATGGTCATAAAAATGGTGGAGGAAAAAATTAATTCCCCTGAGGTTGCACATCATGGTAATTAGTTTAAGCTTTCTGCTAAATCTGAAAAGTAGATTTTGCCTCTTTCGTTTGTCTTTGTTTACCAAGGTATGTACCTTCAAATGGAATGTGTTGTAGATTGGTACCTGACAATGCTTGCTTGAGAAATAATAAACTTTATTCAATAATGCAGTTATCAAAATTTCAGTTTTCAATCAACATGACAATATCTTTACACTGATTTTAATCTTGTCTTTTTAACGAACAAACAAGCCCTTCCATGTTAAGATCTAGAGCCAGTCTTGCAATCATTTTGCTAGTGCAGGGCTTGCAGGCTTGTGTAGCATTTGCATTTACAGCTTGTTATATATGAGAATTTACTTATGTCTCATATGATGATAGCTAAAATGCATCTTTATTAATGTGTCTTCTTAGAAATCAATCTGGACAATAATTGAAATTGACCATCACCAATTATATTGCTGTTTGCTTGATTATTTTCTAGGTTATGTGCTGGACGACTTCCCAACTCTGTCAGAGGCAACATTGACAGGCAAGGATCAACTGGAGCTGATCAAAAACTGGAAACTGAAGCCAGATTTTATCATTAACATGAAGGTACTTAAAATTAGGGGTTATCTTAGTGATAACATATTAAACATTTTATCCAAATACATTATCACAATTTGTTTTTCATGGCAGTCTTCTCTGAAGCTGATATATAAAAGAGTTATGTCTGAAAGCATTCTTGATAAATGTCTAGATAAACCTTCAGAGAGTGAAATGGTCTAGTAAAGTTGGTGTCTGCCTCTCACCCAACAATTTATCAGTTCATGCGCCTCTTGGTCATTTGAAATAACACACACACGCTTAAAAGTACTTATCTCAATCGCGGAAATGGACATGGTCATGGTTCATATCAGCTGATGGCTGTCGTAACAACTAAGATAAAATAATCTAGTTTGAACTTTGAATTAAGTTAGGTGCTGTTATTAAATGACATAATTGTATGGATGTCAGATTCCCGACAAAGACCTTGAGAAGCGTCGTGTCGGAATGAGGGTGGACCCAGTGTCAGGGGAACTCTACACAGATGATATTATCAACCCAGAACGACCAGCGAAAGAGGTAACCATAGAACAGCCCAATCCTCTGAATGTCAAAGTCATCAAATTGGTCTACTTTTGGTCGTAAAAAAATCTCTTGCATATCGCTTGCTTACTCTGAAATATAAAATTTTATATTTTGAGCAAGCCTTTAAATCTGCGAAGGACTTGCAGGCTTATTTTAATTTCAACCACTTAGTTTTTTTTATGCGCCATAAGATTTTAACAAAGAACGTTTTGATCCACATTTGGTAACAATTTTTGGATTAATGAGTTCTATACTTCTTGAATTGAGATATATGTGGGAATGCAAATAAAAAAGTAGATAATATTTCATGCAGATCGTGAGTCTATTTTTAGAGATCATGTGATCACTATCAATGTCTTCTATTGGTGGATATTTGTAAACCAATCAATCCTACATTGTTTGCAGGAGAAGGAAGGAGAGGGTGAGGAGGAGGAAGAAGAAGAGGAGGCTGAGGAGGAGGAGACCGCTAACGAGGTAATACACATGACGCTGGGGTTGGGGGTGGGGGGAGGGGTGGCATGGGAAAGAAAACATGATCAGTAATAGTTACTGCACGCACAAAATCTGAGTTTTTAAAAATATACATGGGAGCTGTGCATAGGTGTTGAGTGTATAATTTCAATATTGAAGGTACTGGTTGAAACAAATGTTTTGAACTCTTTTGTCAAGGACAACAATAAGTTACTATCAGGCATATAAGTGAATAGCATTGTCATTTATCTATTTTACTTCTTATAGCATGGTTTAGCTTAAGCTCTACCTTAAGCGTTCAGATAATAGGAGTTTATGTATAAATGAAAACAACGAAAACCCTCTCCAACATTGTACAATTCTGAGTTCCATTAGCTGTTAAAATTTGATAATCATTTCTTGTGGTCTCGTGGAAACTTAATGATACCATGGGCTGCAGCTAGACTTTCTGATGGTATAGCTGTCTGCCTCATACTGAAGATGTGTAATTGAATAATAATTGCCCTCTTGACCTTTAAAATAGACACCAATATTTATTTCTACCCAAAACACAGACTCAAGCTGCATTCATATCAGAATAAACATGTAGCTGTCTACACAAATGTATTAGATAAATTAACATAATCTATAGTGAGTATAGGGATAAAAAAATGATGGATTATTGTCAAAAATGGAGAATTTACATTCGAGGTCATAATTAAAGGCTTACATGACCTTTGAGTCAATTATCACTATAGGGCTGTAATTCTAAATATAGAAATATATGGTAGAAAAACAGTATTAATTATGTTGTATTCAGTTAAAATGGTTATCATTGAAAAATTACTTCCAAATAACCTTAACAAAAATACATTAATACAGTATTATAATAAAGCTTTCATGTTCAGTCATTGTATGGATCTTTAACTGTTAAATGCTTGTTATTCTTTTATGCCACTGTAACAATATTTTGTTTGAGCTT
The DNA here is from genome assembly GCF_026914265.1 of Mya arenaria. NCBI lineage: Eukaryota > Metazoa > Mollusca > Bivalvia > Myida > Myidae > Mya > Mya arenaria. Next base: position 41,789,915 of record NC_069127.1, read on the forward strand.
TTGATTTCAGTTACATTTATAATAAATTATTTCCAATGATGGATTATAATTTCAATCCCAAATGAACTACTCTTAAGTATGAATGTTTCCCTCTGCAGGATGAGGATATGATCCCCGAGTTGCCCACGGAAGTCCTGGAACGCCTGATCACCCGACCTGAGGATCTACCAGAACATGTCGAGAAACACATACGCAAGTACAAGGTCAACTTGCTCAGGCTGCTCGAGGTACGGTATTGAGTTTCAAACATAAAACTGTAGGTAGCTTTGAATTTGTGATGATTTTGAATTGTTTGTGAAGAAAGAATCGATCACATAGAAAAATTCAAAACTTTTTAAAATCATAATAAATGAAAACGCTAAATTGTATACTAAAAATGATTCATAAATTGTCATGACCTTGTCCAAAATAGACCTGACAAATTTAAGGCAATCTCTAGCTATTGCATTCAAATTAGTGAAAGCTTTCTGTTTTGTTCCAAAAAGCGTAATTTTTGGATAATTTTTTCCGAGTTTCTACTCGTTTTGACCATGGCTTTTGTGATTAAACTGTTTCTTTACAATTTATGTTTGTTCAAAAGTGAAATATAAATTAAATCATCTTAAAGACGTACTCTTATATCCCTGAGGTTATTTCATTGGTTGTGTCACTGTGTGTTTACAGGAGTACATGGCAGACCATGACCAGCAGTATCTGATTGAGATGGACGCCAACCAGACATCTAGTAACCTATTTAAGGTATGTGTTTTAGGTTTAGCCCAGTAACTGGGTTTACATTAAAAGATTTTAACAGTTCTTTAAGTGAGTAGGAAATAAATGGTTTGTGAATGAATTGAATATAATCAATATTACATGTACACTGTTATTTTAAAATTAATGATGAAAAGGATAAAAAGAATATAACTACTGATGAGTGCATTAAACAGACACGCATAGATACGAACATTTTGAAAAAGATGGCATGCTTTTGTGATTCGTAGGCCATGATCTAAATATTCATAACTGTTGTACCAAAACTTTAAGGAGCGACATAATTTAATGTTATTGCAAGTCGATTTCACAATGAACAAAATCAATTCGTAACTTTTCACTTTCCAATAGCAACTGCAGTCAAGACTTAACTGCTTTGTGCTTCGTCCGGCCGCTGTCCCCATGCGCCTTCATGACCCTGAGGAAGAGGAAATCCCAGAGGACATTGACACGGATGAGCTGATGCGCTCTCTTGCACCAAAGCAGATGGTTGCCCCACGATTCCGATGGCGCCGAAGTCGATGGTTAAGGAACTGCCCTGTTGCTCTGCACGACGGCAACATTATACCAGGGAAACCAGATATGGCTGTCAGGTCAGCAGACTTATGTTTATTTTTTTAGATAAGAATTCCACAAGCAAGGGAATATAGAACACAATAACTTCTTGTCTTAGTTCAAGAATACTTTAGTTTATGAGATGTGAAACTTGTTATAATTTATTCACTTAAAAAAATCATTGTGATTGTGCTTACATAGCTTGAAATAGACCTAATTACCTTTTTAAGAAGGAATAACTTTGGTATTTTGTTACGTAATATACATTTATCATTTAAATATAGGAAATATATTTGCAAGCTAAAGAGAAATTTGATCTCTTTCCATTGTTATAATTGACACAATTTTCAGTCGTAAACTCATATAAGAACTGCAAAGTGGCCATTTTGCACCTTGTGTTAATTTATCCCTTTCATGTGTGTTCCAGTTTCCTGGATAAGGTATACTGTCTGTCAAGCCCAGAGGCGATGGAGAAATTCCTGAAGAACCCACGCCCGTACTTGCTACCCCCTCAGCCTCGACCCCCGTGTAAAATCTCCGTCCTTGGGGCCCCATACTCTGGCAAGACTTCATTCTCTCATCTTCTGGCACAGAAATATGGGGCTAAGGTAAAGGAACAATAATCATTATATTGCAAAACATTGGTCCGATTGTTCAGAACTTTATTAAAGTTAACAAAATTGTTAATAACACCATTGTTAACTTTCATATCTTAACTTCTCTGGAAATTTAACAGATGCGCTTGTGTATTTCTGACAAGATTTCAGGCAACGGTTTCAGATAGATTTGTTTTATTTAAAAAGATCAGCAAATTATCAAATATATTATGTTTAAAAATTAACAACGATATTGTTAATCACATTATTAACTTAAACAAAGTTCTGAACAAACAGCCAATTATTTACTTTCTTAGTCTAAACAGTTGCTTATATCCAGCACACGCTTTGAATTCTATAATGGACATGCACTTTTAGTTTGTCTGTTTTTCAAAGAAAAAGGTTGAGTTAGTGTCATAGTGTTGTTGTGGTTGGTGGTAATGGTGTAGTGCAAAATATCTTCATTAAAATGTCAGAAGAAAGGTTGTTGAGTTATGCCTTTTAACCCGTTAGGAAAACTGTTGTCCAGTAACCTCTGCTCAAGGTGCTCTTCTATCGGACTGGATTGTCATACATGGTGTGCATGTCTATGTATTCACTCCTACAGAACTGTGCATTGATGGATGTGTGTATATATATTGTCAGGTGCTCGATATGGAGAAGCTGGTGGTACCACGGATGGAGATTGAGAAAACTAAAGCCGTGGAGAAGGCACGCAAGGATGCCATGGAGTCCGCCATACTGCAGGTTCGCACTCGCATCAAGGAGCAGCTTGAGGCGGAACAGGCCGCAAAGGAAGCCGCAGAAGGTGAGAGAAGGCCCCAACTGTACATGTAGATGGTTTAAGTTTAATTTTTCATCACTTTAGATCTAGTGAAAGGTATATATTTACTGAAGTATTAAGAAAATGGTGTCACAAGTTCTAAACATCCCAAATGTTGGCTAAAACCAAACAAACTCAGTTTGATTTTTTTTTCCAAAAGAAGTTTGTGAGCAGCCATTGTTGATTTAAGCTGCTTCATACTGAAGAGGGTTTTCATAACATTGTTTAGCAAAGCCATCCCAGGAAGGCAAAGAGAAACCATAAAGAAATTTGATATGGGGGGTTCCTTTTTGTTTTTTTCACGTTTTTCGTAAAGCGTAAACTTTGAAAGGGAGATAATCAAATTTGAAAGGGGCGTTTCTGGGTTGCGATGTTTATTCAAATGGAATAGCCCTTAGTTGAATCACATATAGGATGATGCCCAAAAAGAAATTGACCGTTACTTTTATTGTCAAAAACATCAATTTTGTTTGCTTAATTTGTGGTTGTGATAATGGTAATTAATGTTTATCAATTTGCCTACAGTAACTTTTAATCACTTTTCTAAATCTTAGGAATAAGTGTAATTTGAAGTTTTTTTGTTTTTTAAAGTTTGATTAATTTGTTTCATCTGTTACAGTTTCATGATGCATGTGCTATTTGATGTTTGAAGTTTAACGGAATGTTTAACAAAATAATTTGCTAAATGTTATGAAGATAAGAATACAAAGATTATGAATAATGTTAGAAAGTTAACATTGTATTTGTAAATTTAGCATGAAAACACAAAAGGCATTGTTTTTCAGAGTATTTGTTTCGTAGGTTTGTGCTATGACTTTGATTTATGTTAGCATCATTGGAACCCACGAGGTTTTTTATATGTATCGGGTAATGAATAAACTGGGTACCGAAGATACATGTAGGTACCAAAATTGGTACATTAGAAACACAATTATTAGACAATATACATAAAGTGTTCTAATAAGAATCTGTCACCTGTGGAATTGACCCCCTTAGTAAAATTTAAGCCAATTTAAATACATGTGAATGTTTTTTTGGTAAATAATCTTGAAATATCATTCAGTGAAGTTTCTTTCACCGATGGACTGTTGCTGCAGGGTTTGGTCTTTCCAAGCAGTTCTTATTTAAAACACTGACATGTATTTACATTACATATATACATCTTAGATGTGTTTATACATTTTCTATGTGATTTAATGTGTTATCCAATGTTTAGCTGCAGAACGTGAGCGAGCCGAGCGGGAAGCGGAGGAGAGAGAAGGTACCTCATCTTGATTACCCCACCCACTTACTTTGACAGTGATCTCTTCTAATTTTGATGCAAATCATCAGAGTTTATTTCCCTTAAACATATTTGTCCAATTAATTAAAGTGAAACTAATTTTATTTTTAAAGCTTGTCTGTCTTTCATCGAAAAAAAGTTTGGCTAGTGTGATAAAATTGGTGTTTTCTTTGTTGTCAATATTTTGGTGCAAAAACTTGAAACTTGGCCCTCCCTCAAACACTGGTACAAGATATTTAAATAAAACTTGGTACACATGTTGCCAGAGACTATACATTCATGTATAGCAAGGTGCATAACTCTGGTTTGAATAATTATTCAGTTATACTTGTTGTTTGACTAAAAAAATAAGAGCAGACGATCATTGGTATTTACTATGTATTGCTCTTGTTTCTATTTGTTATGGACATTCTTGAATAGATTCCAAGCAAGAATTCAATTAAAAATGCATTTATTGTTTTTGCATCATGGGAATCCAATCCTATAATACCAATGCCTAATCTTTAATGTTAAAGGCTATAGCCATGGAATAGTATAGTGCTAGGATGCATGGAATATTCTTTTTGTTGAACGATTTATGCTGCATGTTCCCTCCATTAAGCCAAATATACAAGTATTGATTGACCCTCTTTCCCCTGGATTGTTTGAATGTAAACATATTACCCTTCCCCTCGAGTGCAGCAGCGGAGGGCGGTGAGAATGACGAGGAACAGGAACAGGAAGGGGAAGGCTCTGACACAGAGGCTGACGCCACAACTGAGGCCGAGACTAAACCGACAGGTGAACGAGACAACACCTCACTTCTGTCCACACTTCTCATAGTTACTCTGCTTAGTTGCTTCAACAGGCTGGTACTGCTGCAGCATATAGTTGATACACTTTGCAGATGCAGCATATAGCATGTGCACATTGTAGTCCTTTACTCAGAGTTTCTATACTTTGCAGTTGCAGCTTATAGTTTCTACACTTATTGACTGCAGCACTTTTTGGCAGCAGCATATGTGTTCTACTTTTTGTAGCTGCCATATATAGCTTCTACACTTTTATATACTTTACAGCTACTCATAATTTTAGCTTTATTACTTAGTATCTGCAGCTTTTTTTTTAGCCCCAATACATTTGTACATTGTTTCTTCACTCTGTACCTAAAGTATATAGCTTCTACACTTATGGTTGCAGTAGAAATCTTCTACAATTAATAGCTGCGGCATTAAACTACTACACTTAATAATTGCAGTATTAAGCAACATATCTCAATAGCTGCAGTATAAAGCTAGTTCACCCAATAGCTGCAGTATAAAGCTAGTTCACCCAATAGCTGCAGTATAAAGCTAGTTCACCCAATAGCTGCAGTATAAAGCTACTTCACCCAATAGCTGCAGTATAAAGCTACTTCACCCAATAGCTGCAGTGTAAAGCTACTTCACCCAATAGCTGCAGTATAAAGCTATTTCACCCAATAGCTGCAGTATAAAGCTATTTCACCCAATAGCTGCAGTATAAAGCTATGTCACCCAATAGTTGCAGTGTAAAGATACTCCACCCAATAGCTGCAGTGTAAAGCTGCTTTGTCCAATAGCTGCAGTATAAAGCTCCTTCACCCAATAGCTGCAGTGTAAAACTACTTCACTCAATAGCTGCAGTATAAAGCTACTTCACTCAATAACTGCAGTATGAAGCTACTTCATCCAATGGCTGCAGTATAAAGCGCAGTATAAAGCCACTTCACTCAATAGCTGCAGTATAAAGCCACTTCACTCAATAGCTGCAGTATAAAGCTACTTCACTCAAAAACTGCTACTACTTTTGATAGCTGCAGTATACATCTTCTACGCTTGCTTAGAGCAGCATATGGTATTTTATGCTTTGTAGGTCCGGCATATAGTTGCTATTCCTTTTTATGTTTGCAGCATATAGTTTCTATACTATATAGTCACAGCATATTTCATATTGCAGCTACAAGATCTAGTTGTTGCACTTAATAGAGGCAGTATATAGCTTCTTTACTTTGTCTTCCTTTTGTAGCTGCAGTTTATAGCTTTTAAACTGGATAGCTTCATTGTATAGCCAGGAAAGTCACACCTGATGACATGGAGTACAAACACACTCAGCCTTGCAATCCATTTTTCTGTAATTCTTCCTATGCTAGTCACCTTTCCTTTTCATTAGCTAGTTTATTTATCTATTTTAACTTTTGTTTCTTTGTTAATTTCTTCCTCTGCTTTACAACAGATTTCTTGGCTGATTATCACAAAGTGTACTTTGAGTTAAATGTATGATTACATAAACTCCAATATTTTTACTTTATAACCTATTATTCTAGGAGTTGAATGATTTGATATATCTTGTTTACCGTGTGAATTAAAAAATAGTTTCATAATTTGGTCATCAGATTTAAGTTGTTATATATGTTTGCTTTAAATTTTCATTTATCACCGGTATTTAATGTTCATTCATTTTGTTTGAAGTTTGTGTGCACAATGTCTTGGAAATGCATAGTTTTGTCTTGGAAATACATATTTTTAACATTAAAGTAGTGGAAAATTATGAAAAAACAACATCAGCTCTTACTGGAGTTTGCCTTGAAAAGACTTTCTGTTTTAACATAATTTGGGTATTAATAAATGAAATTGTAATGTATTTCCATGACTGACAATTTTAATGTTGTAGTATATGGTTAAGGTTACACTGGTGACATGTTTTAGGTTAGACTGGTGACAGGCTTTGACTGTTCAGTGTTTGCATGTTTTAATTGTTACACTCAGACCAAGACACATCCAAAGCTGAAGAAGAGGAGGGTGGGGCCAAGCCTGAGGGTGAGGGGGTGGAGGATGCCTCACCCTCTGAGGACAAGAAAGAGGAGACCCCCGCCCCTGGCCAGGGGGACAAGGGTGAGGATAGCGAAAGTGATATCCCCGAAGGCTCCATAGTGTCCTCATCCCAAGGTGTGGTGTGCACAAAGCTACACACTAACTGTCTACATATTATCAGACACTAACTTTCTACAAAAAGCTACACACTAACTGGCTACACAAAGCTATGCACTAACTGTCTACATATTATCAGACACTAACTTTCTACAAAAAGCTTCACACTAACTGGCTACACAAAGCTACACACTAACTGTCTACATATTATCAGACACTAACTTTCTACAAAAAGCTACACACTAACTGGCTACACAAAGCTACACACTAACTGTCTACATATTATCAGACACTAACTTTCTACAAAAAGCTTCACACTAACTGGCTACACATAGCTATGCACTAATTGTCTACATATTATCAGACACTAACTTTCTACAAAAAGCTACACACTAACTGGCTACACATAGCTACACACTAACTGTCTACATATTATCAGACACTAACTTTCTACAAAAAGCTTCACACTAACTGTCTACACATAGCTATGCACTAACTTTGTACAAGAAGCTATACACTAGTTGTCTACACTACACATAGCTTTTCACTAACTTTTTACAAAAAGATACACACTGTCTGCAAAAAGTTACACATTATCTATCTAAAAAAGCTGAGCACTAATTTCCTACACATTGCTACACACTATCTGTCTACACAGTGATACACATCATAGCTACACACCATCTGTGTTCCAGTAGCTACATACTGTCTGTGTACACATAGCTACACACTATCTTTCAACACAGTGATACACATGGACTGTCTACACATGCACATTGCAACGCAAGTAGATAGCAAAAACAAAATCGTTATTATATGTACCCTTTTACTAATAAAATATTTTAATCTTTGATAAGACTAAACTCAACTGCATGAAAACATTACACCATTTCACAGTTAATGACACCTCCAAATGTATTCTACACACCCTTGTTTTGCTAGATTTCAGCTTTTCTTTGCAGCTAAGCAAGACTGTTTGATGTCCGTGCAGAGTTACAAAATGCTGCTTGACGTACACAAATGGTTTCAGCTTTGGTGTTTGGGAGCTTTTTATAAGCTTTTCTATTTTTTAAAGAAAAAGGTAGAGGTATTGTCAGAGCCTTGGTGTTGTTGTCATGTCATTGACTTAAGTTTGATTTTGGCGTTGTCAAAAACCCCATACCTTTTTGCCATATAGATCAAAAGCGGTTTTGGGGAAAGGACTTTCATAAGTTGTTCACCATCTTCCTGTCCAATCCTTTATTTTGATGTTGTTTATATGACCTTGCATACTTTGTATGTTTCATTCAAATTTAAAATATGTTTAAACCAGAAGTGGTTCAAAATATTGACATGAAACTTAGTCCATGTGTAACTGGAATGACAATATTCATGTATAGGGCGAATCTAAAGTAATTTCGGAGTTATGCTCCTTGACCAATTTAGATAGACAGATGGGCATTAGCAATCACTTGCTTATAGGGCTCTTTAATTATACATATACTCGTTTATCAGTATCATACTATTTCTTATACAAGATATTAAATCTGAATATTTCTTCTATTTTACACTGTATTAAGAAATATTATGCAATGTGTTACTGTAAGTAAAATTTATTAAAATATCTTAATGTATAGTTAGTTAGTTTATTAGATAGTAATTATATAGTATAGTATTTAAAATTAGAGATAGAATATTTATTTATCTTTAGAACATATATTTACATGCATGCTTTGTGGAAATATATAGATGTGCATTGTGTGCTTTTTTGTGTGTATGATAGTTGTCAGAAGTTTTTTTTTTCTTTTGACGAAGTGTATTTTAGAGTTGTTGAACCTTACTGTTGTTTGGAAATAAAATGATGACAGAGAAATGATAAAGATGCTGATAGCATCAATGTTTTGTGATAAAGATGCTGGTAGTGAGCATTAATGTTTTTACCCATATTAACTAAATTGAAATTAAAGACTAAAATATTCAAATTCTTATTTTATTTTAAAATCACCATCAGAAGAGAAATAAATATAATGTTTACTGTATCTGTTACAAATAACTTGTTTTTAAAGATAGAAAGTCAAGAGTTTGTTTTATCTGTACAAAAATCGTATGTTTTTTTTAATTTTTTATTGATAATTAAAGTAAAATGAGTTCAACACTATAATGCTTTAAATTAATATGTTTCTTTTGTGAATCTATCTAGCCTTTGTACCTTCAACATTATCTATACATCGTTTGTTGCAAATGATAACATAAAAGACAAGATAACCTAAAAGAATTTGTTAATATGAGCCTCAAACTCCAAGTGAATACTGGCCAAATAGTAAATTTTATAAGAGAGAAAAGACTGTTATCATCATTTTATGATATAATTTTTCTCCAGTTTCAGAGATATATATATTCATGTTGTCGTAGTATTAACAAGATTCACCCATCACTTTCACAGCGACAGGTCAAGAGTCACAGGTCACTGAACAGAAGGAGAGCGGAGTAGCCGTTCCTGACATTGACGAGAACCATCCCGATGTTATCGCCCTTGTGGAGAAGGCCGTACAGGATGCCGAGAAGATGGTGATCACGTTGCCTCCTGAGATCTACCTGGAGATTATGGAAGAGAGCATTAAGGAGGCGGAGAAACAAATACGGGATAACAAGCCGGACGGACCTATGTACGTTGTTGTTGTTGTTGTTGTTGTTGTGTCGTTTTATAAAAGATGGATATTGTATCATAACTGTGGGGCTGAAGGCCAGAAGGTCCCAGTACTGCATTATATAGTCAGCAATATATGTTACCTGTGATCTACCACATGTTTGGACTTATAACAAGCCTCTGCCAATTAGTAGATATCGAGTATTCATCTCAGCGAAATAAAGCAGCTTGCCGCGTAAATCTGATGGCTATTATCTTGTCCCTTGTATTGCTGTGTTTTGGGGATGTGTGAATGACAAACCAGGTTTGTGTATTACAATTTTTACTGAGATGGACCAAAAATACAAAAAGATGATTTTTTTTGTATGTTATTAGTTTGTCTGCGTTAAAAGAAAAATGTTATGGTATTGTCATAGCCATACTGCTGGTGTCAACATTGTTTTCCGTCCTGGGTTATATGTAAACTATGCTGTTGTTGAAACTTCTTTTTATCTTAAAATTCACATGAAACCATAATATGATGTTGTTTTTAATTTAGACATGGTGGCTGGGTCCTCGATAACTTCCCAAACACACGCGACCAGTGGAATCTCTGCATTGAGAGGAATCTTATTCCCGACGATGTGATTGTCCTGAAGGATGCTGGGGAGGGCTCCACGTTCCTCATGAGCCGTTACTACAACATGAATAAAGAGGTCATTGATGAGAAGATTCGCACAAGGATCGCAGAGGAGGAGGCAAGGAAGAAAAAACTTGAGGAGGAACGCAGGTGTGTACCAGTCTGTGATAGGCAAACACTTTTTACAAGTCTGTTATTAGCAATTACCTTCTACCAATCTGTTATAGGCAAGATAATGGTAAACGGAATTAAAGATTCATTTATACCAATCTGTTATGCAAGATGTCCTGTAATGGATGAAAGATTTCTTGGTGAGGAATCATCAGAAGACTTCACATACCAGCCTCTCAAAATTGTCTGTTGAGAACTTTATAATGAATTTTTTTTAAATTATTCTACTTTTATTTCAGCTTAAATTTATGGACATACTTGCATGTTATACTTTGTACTACAAGACATATTTTTTAGAAATTAGAAAATGTTTCATCAATTAATAGGATACTTCAAACAAGTATGAGACAAAATTATTCCAAACATTTTGATTTAAGGAACAGATCAGCAATCAAATGTATAAAACTGGGGCCTTATAATATTCATATAGCATCTTAGTGCACAATTTCAATTTTGTGCAGAAATGTATTTTATTTAAGTTGAATTTAAGAAACCTAACTGTGTTTTTACATCAAATGTATGAAAAATGGGCAAGAAAAAGGTCAAAATAAAAAATGTTTGAGAAATGAATTTGTTGAAAAATAGAGAGTATTTATAGAATTCATTTTTAAAAAAATGAAAATGTCACTAAGTTGAAAAAAATCACAAAGAAGCTTTATTGATATGACCCCTTGTTAACTTTTCGATTTGGTCAAAGGTATCATAAATGTTTATTGATTGGTCAATATTTATCCAATAATAACTACTAACCAATCAAATCTTCTTAATGAGTCAACTTAACAAAAAGATGAATTGTCGATAACTTATCGAAGATTTATTCAAATGGCTGCACAATGTTAGCAGTAGAAAGTTATTGATGATATTGAAATAATTTTAGCAAAAATGGTCCCAATAGGTAGGTTATGTGTTAATGGTGTTGATGAATTGTTTTGTGTTTTATGTTTGGTTTCAAAATAATCGTGAATTGAGAGTTTTGTTTTGTCGTTATATTGAGTGATTTAACAAAATGTTGGTGGCAGTATAACTCAATTAGCTTTAGAAAATTTGCTATGATCTGTATTGAAGTTGATTTAAAAAAAAAATTAAGCCTTAATTAAGGTTCTAAGTTTGCTCATTGATAAAGATAACATAAATTAAAGGACAAAAATGAAAATTCAGATTCAATTTTACCGGTTTATATTTATGTTCTGTATTGATTGAAAGTTAAAGTAAATTACCAGTTCTTCTCAGCAGAGCTATCAAAAGAGCTTCTAAAAAGTCAGATTGGCTTCTGCTACAGGGTACTTCAACCCCCATTTGGGCCTTAAGTGCCCAAATGGTTCCAGCCATTCAGCTGCCAGCATAATCACATTCCTTTTATTGCTCAGGCTACATGAAGATCAGAAACCCATACATAGAAACTCATGAAAATATTACTTTTGTAAGTCACTCAGTGAAATACATTAATATCATACACTGAAACAAACATTTATCTGCTATATTTTTTGCAGGTTTATTACCAGGTAGTTCTTAAGAGCTTATAATTATATTGTACTAATTTATGACTTGATGACTTAATCTGATCTTGTTTTGTAGGCGTCGCGAGGAGGAAGAACGTTTGCATCGTGAAGAGGAAGAGAAGAAGAGACTAGAGGAGGAGCGGTTGCGGAAAGAGGCGGAGGGGGAGGGAGAGGGAGAAGAGGAGGAGGAAGGTAGGTGGCGGGGGAAAATTTGGTTGGAGGATGTTATTGTTGTTGTTAAACCAGAGGTGGAGAACAAGAGTAGCTGTCGATGGTTAAGTCTTTCGTGGGAAAATTTGAGTGGTAGTGGTGTGTTGTTAAGCTATCTGTTGGTCGGGAATGCTATTTCATTGTTGTAGTTGTTGTTGTTATTGTATCCATTTCACATTTGGTGGAGGCACAGATCTATGACAGTTAGCCAGTTGCCAAAAAAGCATTGTACAGAGTAACAACTTTTCAAAATAATTTTACGATTGATCCAATGAACTTGGCAATTAGTTACAGCAAAATATAACCATATTTTTAATTAATTGATTTTTGACTAACAAATGGCAACTATTTAATAATAGATCTGTGATAGTTTGATAGCTACTTGTTATGTTTACAATATCATGACAACACCATGACATCACAAGTACTTGTTTAACTTCATCATGGATGTATGAATGATGCTGTGAAATTTTGTCAAAAAATTGTTAATGAGGTTTAATGCTTTTTTTAGAAAAAATGAGATTTAAATGAATGCACTGACCAAGAACAACAAACAAAGATTTCACAGCATCATTTTGGGTTTTAACAAACATTTTTTTGCTTGTTTAATGTATTGTTTTATTATTTATTTTTTGTTCATTTACACTCGTCTGAATTGTTTGTATACTGGTACATGTATATTGTCTTTGCCTTGCTAAAATTTGGAGAACTAATTCAAAACATTTTGGAACGCAACTCAAACATGTTTTTAGCACTGTGCAGCCATATGTGTCTTGCTTTTTTATTTGTTGTAATCTGTATTTTGTTGCACCATCAGAGCTCATGCAAAATGATAGCACCTTGTCATTAAAAGTCATAGAAGATTTTTTATGATAAGTCACAGCAGTTTTTCTGATAAATCGGCGAACATGATTTTCCAAAGTCATAGCAGTTTTTGTGATAAATTGGCAAAAAATTCTTCCAAAGTCACAGCAGTCTTTGTGATAAATTGGCAAAAATAATTTTCCAAATTCACAGCAGTTTTTTTTATAAATTGGCAAACATAATGTTCAAAAGTCACAGCAGTTTTGTGATAAATCAGTGAACATAATCTTCCAAATATACAGCAATTTTTGCATTTAATTGGCATATAGTACATACTCTTCAAAACTTTTATAGTGATAAATTGGCAAACAATATCGTCCAAATTCACAGAAGTTTTTGTGATAATTTTGATAACATTATCATAAAAGTCAAAGCAGTTTTTGTGTTTAAAACGTGAATAATGTGTGAGCTCTGATACTTGTTGTTGTTGTCGCGTGTTGGACATTGTGTTGATGTTACAGGGGAGGGTGTTAAAGGGGAGGAGGATGAATCAGGGAGTCAAAAAGAGGAGAAGGAGGAGGAGGAAGATGAAACCCAGGATGAGGCTAGAAATGATGAACAGGATTCCAAACAAGGTACTAGATTACTTTACAGGAACATTCTTGAGAGATGGAGGATGATCAGGGAAGTTTAGATATGATGAACTGGAGGCCACAATAGGTACCAGTATGTATATGGAAGGTTAATAGGGAATTACTGGAGATGGTGACTATAGCTGGTGAACATGAGACCACAAGAGGTATATATGTAGATGGAAGATGATCTGGAAAGTATAGAACTGGCTAACTGGAGGCCACAATAGTTACTGTATGTAGATAGGGATTGAACAAGGGAGCTTCTGGAGATTGTGGCTAGATCTAATGAAGCAGAGCACAAACAGGGTGAGTTGATGGGTCAGGCACATAGCTGACTGTATGCAAATACGCAGTTGCGTAATGAAATTTTGACAGGTCAAAGTTTTGATCAGACCAAAACCCCCAAATTTGAAATAAAAACTGAACGCGGGTAGGGGGTGAAGGGGTTAGTATGCGGTCCATCATCAAACTGCATAATCCAAAATCGGCCCTAGCTATGCGCCTGTGGGTAGATGATGAATGAACAAAGGAGTTTTGGGTAGTTCGAGAATGGGAAGGAAAAAGCTGTCAGGGTTCTAAACTATATAGGAAATGGGAAAGTTTCTGGATACACCAAATTGATAACAAGAAGCTAACATAAAGCTTATCAAATATGACTTGAACTAGGTCAGTAAATATCAATTAAATAAGTCTGTTGATAAATAGGACAAGCGTATTAGTTTCCTTCTAAAGAAAGGTTTTGAGTATACAAGTATTGGTTTTGTCTTGAATGTGTTCAGGCTGTTTTGCACTGCACTAATTTTATGTTGGTGATCTTTAGTTCGTTTCTGTATATATGTTGTGTATGTGTTTCACACTGTCTTCTTACTTTTAGTTATGCATTTACAAAAGTCTCTAAAAGTTGTGTGTTATTTAATAACATTTAATCCAAAACATGAATTTAGAAACATGGTAGCACACTGTGTGGCTGGTCATTTTAATCTATGTTCAATCAAATTTGTAAAACTACCAATTTGTGACAATAATTGTTCAACTGTTCTAGTTCTGGTGATCATATTCATAAGGCAACATAAATTAACTTTTCTTTTTATAAGCTGACTTTGAAAACATTTTTCAATCTCTTTACACCAATACTGTGAAAATAAGCAAGAGTATAATTACATGTATGGTGTATAGAGAAGAATTGAAATAATTTTTGTCAAAAATTTGGATATTTTCACTAAGTTAAAACTTGAAGTGTACAGCCCCTGATGTTACAAACTAGCTGTTATACAGTTCACTTAATGTTAAATTAAAATACTGAAATATATTGAAATAAATTGAATACTTGCCCACATGTTTTTTTGTACTGTCCTTGACGATATGTGTGTCCCTGTTTACAGATGAAGATGAAATGACGGAGGGTGAACAGCGTACGGAGGGTACGACAGATGGTGGGGACAGTACCGAGGAGAATAGGGTCGAGTTCAAGGAAGAGGAGGAGGTAAGCAAACATTGTTGAATAATTATACTGTGATCAACATCATAAAAATTATCTACTTCTTATATCCTCCCAAAATGGCAATCATACAAAGAGTGATATTCATCACCGACTGAATTAGTATTACAAAGATTCTTTTTATTCAAGCAACTTGCTCACTTTAAACATTTTGAATATCATGCCGAAGCATTTCTACCGTTTTGTAATTCTGAATCAATGTAATCATGAAAGAAATTGTTGCTTTTTGAATGATAGGGTTTAGAAATAGTGTTTTTCATAGGAAAAGATTAAACATTTACCTAAGATGCCTTGTCAGTTTGACTCTTGGCCCCAGTATTGGCCCCTGTATTGAATGTGCTGTTGAATACTTCTTCCAGAAGATCCCTGAAGGGCCGGAAATGGATGAATACAAAGAGAAGCGTAAGGCGTATGACACGGACTTTGCGAGCGTGGTGGCAACAATCACTGGGGGGTCAACCATCGAGGTCACTCAGCTTGATGTTGAACAAGTCAAGATTGAGGAGCTCCTTGATGAAGCTTGCACAACTATTGAACGTAAGCTATACATGAATCTGATTGTAGTTTGTGATGCTAAAATCAAATTGTGTACACACCTCAATTTAGCAAATTTGTTGAACAAAACTATCCACTGAATCTTAATCCACATGCATTTTTTATCATTGAACTCAATATTTTATAATTGATAGGAAATATTTTGTGGAATGAGAACAAGAACCATAAATCCCACTCAGTTTCGAAAATGTGGGCTTTGTTGATCATATACAGTTAAATTTTAAACAGAATCATTATGCACATGGAAACATTAAAACTGTACTAAGAGTTATAATGATACTTGCATAATATTCACTATCATAGGAAGACAGAAAATTGACTTTGGTTTGTAAAATCACTTTATATGGTTTTGTCTTATATTCGATTGTCTGTGTCAAAAAAAATGTCTTTGTAATGTCCATGGCCTTGGTGTCAATAGCGCCGGTGTTGGGGTGATATAAGTTTAACCTTGGCTATAGCGCATAAACTTCGATGAAATTAAAATGAAACTTGGCACACATGTTGCCACATTTATAGCAAGGCCCATAATCCTGGCTTTAATAATTGTCCAGGTATACCACTATTTGTACTGAGAAAAACAAACAAACAGACGAGCAAAAGTGTTTGCTCCGAGGCACTCTTGCATTATTGTATAGTTTTAAAGAAATGTCATGTTGTTCATAATGTGCATTAATATCGTTGTGTTCACTTGGCAAAGTCTTCTTATATCTGTTGTTCATACTAGGGCTATGTCATGTATTGTTATCATCAATGCATTGTGACTCAAGTCTTTCACACCAGATTTTTTCATAGTGATTCTATTAATGTAAACAAACATTTCCAATATGAAATCACTTTATGAGAGTAAGTTAAAAAGCGTTAAATTCAAATACTGGACATATGTGTATATTAGACATAAATTACTGTATTCTGGTCTATATTAGTACTATATTATAGCTTTTAGTTCTATATTGGACCAAACATTTCTTTATATTGAACTTCAAGTACTGTATTGAGCCTTATTTACTATATTTATAAGACTTTTAACACTGTTTTTAACCTTAACTCTTCTCTAAAATCAGCCCTTTAGTATTGAGTACCATTCAGGTCATAAGTTATTTCAATCTGTTAGAAGTGCAGAAATAGAGATATGTACCTCTTTTAAAATAAGATGTGCAAGTCTAATTATAGAGGTGCACCTCAATTTAAGAGATTAAGGTGCAGGTTTGACTGTAGAAATGCACCTCTATTTTATTATTTGAAAAAAGAGGAGCAACTTTATATTAAGTTAAACCTGCACCTCTTAAAGGGTGCACCTCTATTTTATACATAACACTACATACACTGGTCTAAAAGAGGAGTTTTGATGCAAATGGTACAATATACTTTCACACTTTATTAGACTTTAAGCTCTGTATTGGACCTTTAGTTCTATGTTGGACTTAAAAGCACTTTATTTGACCTCTTGAGATGTATTTGACCTTTAAGACAGTTGAGAAGTATAGTGGACCTTTGCTACTCTACTTTTTGTATCTTCCACAGGTCAGTTCAAGTACCAGGGCTGGGAATATTCAGGCCAAGATGTTGATGAGGAGGCAGAGGATGACGAGGCGGACCGTGCAGAGCAGGAGGAGGAGGAAGAGGCAGAAGGGGAGGTAATCAATCAGATTCGGCCGCATAGTTGATATTAATAGCTCCTGGGGGCCATTTCATTAATAATCTAAGAAGCAATTTTGTACTTCTCTTTAAGGAGATATTTTCAACAATATTACTGCACTTCTGAAAGTTTCCCCTAGGTGCAAATCGCACCTTGGATTTTTGAAGAACCTAAAGACTGTTAAACTAAATAGAGTGACATCACTATCATTTTTACAGTCATCGAAATAAGTATTTTGGATGAACAAGCTCGAATTCATATACTATTGCTTGGTATTACATTTTTGAACAAGTAATGCTGTATAAACCCCAAAATTTGAGCAAGCCTGGAAGGCATTTTACTAGTGCAAGGCTTGCGGGCTTGTGATAAATGGGACCACTATTTTCATGATTTCTATCCTTAATCGAATCACCAATTTGAGCCATACTTTGCTATTTTGTGTAAATTAAAATTTTGAAGGCTAGCTTTAGCCTTTTTTCTTATTGACCAGGTGAAGTGTTGATATCTGTTCATAATTCACCTACATGTATGGTATGATCAATTCTAGGATGAAGACCCTAACAGAAGCAAAAAGAAACCATTAGGGGACACGAACCACTACTGCCCAGTGGCCCTCAAGGAGAACAATGTTCTGTTCCCGGGAAATCCCGAGGTCGCATCCAAATTTAGGGAGAAGGACTACTATTTCTCCACTCCCGATGCCAGGGAGAAATTCCTGGCTAATCCTGATGAGTTCCTGCCTAAAAATGGTTGTCCTAAGGTAAGTAAACATTGTAGTTGATACAAAATTAGCATGAAACTTGGTAAGCATGTTGTGAAGATTATTTTGTATATTACAAGGCTTGTTTAAGTGATGTATTAAATAAACAATATGGCTTCTAAGTTACTATGTTTTATAACAACCATTAAAACGTTAGTTAATTAAGCCCAGCAAAACAGGTAAATGGCTTCACAGCGTAACAGCAATACCTGTGATCATCATAAAATGTTGGTGTCTTTATGGTATCGTTACGTTGTGTTGCTGTTAGCGAGAGGCAACAGAGCCTAGATTTATCGCCTTTGCAGTGTTCTTTAATTGACAGTTTTATTTATCACTGACAGACTGCTATGTCTGGGTCTATGAAACCCAGGTAAGATGCTATTTAGCCAATATCAGGCTCAAAATTTATCTTTTATTATAACCTAATTATAATATCCTGGCTGCTGGAGTTCCAAGGTGGAGGCTACACATTTGAAAGATTGTACAGAATTTATATTTTGTGATAACCTACCAGTATGTAACCAAACAGTCCTGTTCCTGATATGTTTTAGGCACCACCAGTGCGCCTGCTATTACTTGGTCCACGGGGCGCGGGAAAGACACTCCATGGCCGGCATTTGGCTCGTAAACTTGGGCTGTTCCACATCTCGTTCAAGGACAGACTGCAGGAGCTCATTATGCACAAGACTAAGAAGAAGATAGGCCCAGAACATGAGGAAGATAATGAGGAAGAACCGCCAGAAGAGTAAGTTTATTTATCTGACTTCTGCATGTATATATATCAGGGTGGGAATAATTTAGGGGCGTAGCCTTTTTACGTGTGTCCCTCCCTCAGAACCGAAATTTATTCGGTGTTGGGGTACCCCCCAAGAATATTTCACAACTCCTAGTATAAATTGGTGCACTTTGGGCTATTTTATTCCTTTTAACATCCTGTATTGAACTATACATTGTCATTCATCGAGGTTCGATTGTGATAAATGTATCTGTGGTATACATAGCTTCATCACTCTGATGAACGAGAATGTTTATATGGTGATCTGTCCTACCCAGACTGTGTATACAGTAGCTGTTGTTGCTTTCAGGGAGGATGAGAATGAAGAAACGGCTGGTATCACAGACCCTGAAGGCCAGCCCGTGAAAGAGAAAACTCAAGATACAACAACCACCTCTGACCAGAATGATTCCAAGGAAGGGGTACGTTCTGTTGCCATCTAATAACAATACATTATAAGAAGCTAACGTTTTTTCATGAACCACCGGTTTCTTTTCTTAAGTTTGTTCCAAAATGTATGCTTTAGGTCTAAAAGTGTTTCTTACGATTTCAGAAAAGATGGAATTTTGGGCATTTTTTTAGCAATTGAGATCTGTTCCATCATGAGATATCTTGTATAACTGAATTGAGGACATTGATGCCAAAATCCAGCTTCTTCTGCGGCAAAAAATGTCAAAATTAATTTGTGAGAGTACAGCTTTAATAAGGGCATCAATATCTTGATAATTTATACAGGAAGAAGAGGAGATTGAGTACACGGAGGAGGAAGAGGCTATCAAAACCAACCTGGAGACGGAGGAACCTCTGTCTGACGAGATCCTTAACAACATCATCCCACAATGGTGGCACAAGGAGCCTTTCAAGTAGGATATGTTATATAGTGACTTAGTTTATATAAGGAATAACTATTAGGCTATGTATGTTTGCAATAGCAACTTTAACATCAACCAGTGGCTGAAACACCAACAGCCATTCAAGTAAGACATACTTCAAAATCACATCTGTCAAAACATGCGAGGTTAAAGGGACTAGAAACAAGATGATAAAATTGCAAAAAGGTTTTTAAAAACGTACCGTACATAAAAATTACATTGTTGTGTACAACGCAAAGAATCTTACTTATGTATCACATCGCTTTCGACACATATATGCATCTTTGCAGTTGTTTTTTTTGCATTTAAAATTTACTGCTTATCTACCACGTAAATCCCAGAAAGTGTGTATAACATTTTGTTATTGTCATTACATGCATGTTTGGTTTTTAGGGTCTCAAATCACAAGTTTTAAAAAAATGACGCATTTAAAAACAATACGTACATTTAGCAAATTTCCTGAATATGTACAGCGGATTAGGATTTAGGTTATTTTATTTTTATTTTTATGGCCAAGTATAGATTTCGAACTTGTGCCCTTTGAAGACCCATTTAAGATGGAAAACATTAGCATCACTTAATATACGCACAATACCATCTTCAATAATATCATGCCTCCTATAAATTAGTTTATCCCCATCGTTTTCCAGGTCAACAGGATTTATACTGGAAGGATTTCCACGTACGGCGGATGAGTGTCGCTACCTGGCAGAGGCGGGTCTGTTCCCGGACGCGGGCCTGATACTGACAGTGGAGGACACGGATGTAATTTCCCGACTTCTCCCACCCAGGCTTTACAAGTGGAAGGTGAAGCGCAATAAACGGATGGAGAGAAAGAAGAAAAAGAAGGACAAGGCACAGAAAAAAAGGGTAAGGTGTTGATTTCATCTTTAAAGGTGCACAATAAAAGCTGATGCAAAAAAATCAACAGAATTTAGTTTTAATAAGTCAACATGTCTTATTTAATTTTAATGATCAAAACAAAAAATGAATATGATTTCGGTACAGATAAAAAATATTTGGGATATTATTAACTGGATAATTTGTGGCCATGTAGCTACTAATTAATAAAAAGCATTTCTAAATGCTAATGTTTTTTATCTGTTCCTAAATCATATGCTTTTTTTGTTTTTATCATGAAATGCATTAAAATTAAAAAAAATTTTTTTTGCATTAACCTTGTATATTGTGCACCTTTAAGGGTTGTGAATGGTCAATTCAGATAAATCGCTTGGGTTTTTATTTCTGTCTCAGAGTGATTAAAGGCCAACTGATTTTGTCTCATAATAGACTACCTATAAGAATAGAAATAATATATAATTGTAAATTGTTCTTCTTCATGAAATAAATATGTTTAAACTAAATCATAGCCTTAAGTTTGAAAACTGTGAAAATAAAATAGTAACAGTTGGTGTATTGAGTTTTTCTTTTTTATATAACTAATGTGTTAGTTGCCATGTATTTTGGAGTAGTTTTCATTAAAAATAGTGTGAAAGGGTAGTTTATGGCTATTGTCTGTATGCTTGCATTTGATATGTTGCAATTTCTATTTTTAACTGAATTTTTGTGATTTATAGATTCAAAATTTGATTACATAATAAAAAAATCCTTAAATAACACGCTGTTTTCCTCAACAACAGGCTTTAAAAAAGGTATAAAAGGAGGAAAAAGTTATACTATATCAGATTATTTTTCTATGTTATGTGTGGTTTTTGCTTATGTCATATGTGTATATTTTCACCGAGTGTTTTCGTCCATAGGATGAATATTTTGAACAATATCAAGTTCCTTTGGTAAAAGACATGTATTTGATATCTACAAAATGTAATATTAATTTATGTATTCATAAAACAACCATTATTACTTGGTACATGTATTATAACATTCACTAATTGGAAGAATATTCATATTAATCTGAATTCCAGTTCAATATGAACAGAGATGAATTTGTACTGAAGTAAACTTTGAAAATAAGTTAAAAACATCGCAAAATATTTTATTTTCTTAAGGCACACTTCCTGTTTTATCATCTGCTTTTTCCTGTAATGGACAATTATGGATATATATATTTCCATTCCATATCACTTAACATGTCATACACTTGTATTATACATTATATCAAATCAAGTCTTATTAACTCCACTGAAGCTATATATACTGTGTGAATTGTAAAATGTATTTGATGTTCAGTATAAGATACATTTTTGATGGTGTTGAATTTAGAAGTATTGTCACTACATGTTGATGAACAAAATTTGACCATCAATTAAGTTAATACGAACATCCATCCTTTATTTATTGGTACAGCAACCACATGGTCTGAATCATATCGACAAATGAACATCATTACAATTGTTTTTTATTCGTCTACATTTATATTTGACTAATTTATCCTGGTAACAATACTTTTCATTGAATTAGGTGCCTTCATTTGAGCTAGAAATTAAGTTCAATAAGTACAATTCATTGACTAAGGAAGTAGAAAATTGAGCATAATTTGCAAAATCTAATGACCTAGCAGGCGTCTTTGTTGAGAATGCTTTTTTCCAATTTATAGTTGCCTCACTCATGTTAATCTGATGTTCTCCAACACAGGAAGCAGCCATGCAGAAACGACGGGAGGAATTGACAAAGGAACAGGATGAGAAAAGAAAGGAGCGAGCTGCACAGAAGGCGGCAGAGCGTGGGGAGAGGGATGATGATGAGGAGTTGGAAGAGGAGGAGGAGGAGGAAGAAGAGGAGGAGGAGGATATTGAGGCTGTTCTGGCCGAGGAGTTTGAGGTGAGTTAATAGGATTTATGCGGTGTAAATGAAGCTATTCTTCCTAATGGGCTTAGGAGGGGTTGGGGAGGACAGTGGTGGTTAGAGGGTGGACAGTGGTGGTTAGAGGGTGGACAGTGGTGGTTAGAGGGTGGACAGTGGTGGTTAGAGGGTGGACCAGAAGATCATCATACTTGAGATGGACGTGGTAAAAATTAAGCCATTTCTCCCTATGGGCATATGCAGGGTGGGGATGGGGAGGTTGAGGGGGGTGACACTTAGACCATCATCACTGAGCAGTCTGAGCTGTACCAATAGTGGAGGAAAAGGCCAGCATGGCAAAATTATGCAACTTTGGCAAACATTGTATAATTTATTATATATATATATATATATATCAAGGTTTCAGTAATGAAACATAATTTTCCTTACAAGTAGGATTTATTATAACCTGTATCTGCAGCACACGTCTATTTTTCAATTGAACACTATTTTTTATCTGTATTTGGTTTGTTTTTTACACAGTTAAATAATGTAACTCTTCTTCAGGAGGAGGAAGAAGAGGAAGAAGAAGAGGAGGAAATGGAGGAGGATGCAATAGACAGGATGAGAAATGAGCTCAATGATGTCTACGACAACGACACCAACAAACTTGCGGCTGTCACTGTGAGTCAGACTATGTATTTGATTTGATAAAGTTTATTTTTGTATCAAACTTTAATGTACTTTTTATTAGCTTGTTGTTTTTTTTCGAAGAGAAAGGGCCGGGGAAAGCTTTGGTGTCGGCAGTGTCAGTGTTGTCATAGTTCTTCAGTGTTGATTAAAGTGTTTTTCTTAAATATATCAGATCTATACCAATATTTCAAAAATCTATTGGTAAACTTACAGCTTGGTCTATACTTATTTATATTTACTCAATTGAAATGATAGCTGAAGGCTGCTATGAATCACTCTCAAGTCCGTTCCCTGGGCAGAAACCAGTACTGGTGTCCATTATAAGAGACCATGAGAAAGAACCCCTGGTGGGGATCAAACCTACAACCTCTTAGGTGAGAGGCGGACACCTGTACCAGTAGACTACTATTACCCTGGTGGGGATCAAACCTACAACCTCTTAGGTGAGAGGCGGACACCTGTACCAGTAGACCACTATTACCCTGGTGGGGCTTGAACTCACAACCTCTCAGGTTATAGGTGGACACTTATACCACCTGACCACTATTACCCCTCGTTGTTTATAATTGTAATTACTCTCTTATACAGGACACGATGGATGAAATCCTGATCCCCAAGATTGACATTGATGGCACACGAAAAACCAACATCGTGCGCTTTATTCTCACCAAGAAACTTAAGCCAGTTATCGACGCGAGACAGAGCATGTTTGAACGTGTTTACCCGATCAGCGAGAAGCTTGCGATGAAGATGCTGGCTACAGGCTACAAACAACCAAGCAGATTTGGCAGATGGTGCCCTGTTAGGGTATGTAGGAAATCCAGTTGACAATGGGCTGATTTCTAGAACTGTGTAAAAGTTAACAACATTAGTAATGCCATCGTTGTTAACTTTCAAATCTTTACTGCTCTGGACAGCTGTTTCAGCTATACTTGTTTGATTTAAATTAGGTAAGCACATTATCAACTATTTCATGTTTAAAAGTTAACAACAGTGTTGTTAATCATGTTGTTAACTTGAACAAAATTCTAAACAATTTGTCCAGTAACACTTAAAAATGTTAAATTTGAAATTTGTTTTACAAAAGAATAGTGTGATCAGTTATTTATATTGAGTTAAAAACAATTAGTGCAGCTTTGATATTTGAAAATATGTGTTGATACACTTCATGTATTAAAGTCCCTTTGTACCTAATTTGGGGTTAACTCTTAATAAAGATTCATTACAAAACAGGTGAAGGCAGGTGATTGTATACAGACGATGAGTGGTCCGGGCTACAGCATGTTCCCATGTATCTACCGGTCGAATATCTACTTCCTGTCCTCCATACCTGCCCGTGAGGAGTTTTGCGCTGACCCGATCAAATTCACTAGTCAGCCCACACCCAAACCTGTAGTACCAATCAAGATTGCTGTTGTTGGGCCACCTAAGGCTGGGAAAACAACATGTAAGTATTAAAGTCTGGGGCTGTATTCAATAAGTAACTAAAATTTAACTTTAAATTAAGATTAGAAACTAAGTGTTTTGATTGGCCTGTATATTTAGCTGACCAATAGGCTGAATAGAATCACTGAGGCATGTCTAAAGATTAGAAACGAAGTGTTTTGATTGGCCTGTATATTTAGCTGACCAATAGGCTGAATGGAATCACTGAGGCATATCTAAAGATAAGATCAATTTTAAATACTGGTCCAGGGCCACATCCAATTACTGGATGATTTCTGAAATACCTCATTTTCTTTGATTTTTTTTCAATACACAACACAAACACTTTAAATTTAATAATGAAGTAATTGAGGGTATGACTTAAGATTATTTGTATACTATCCAGGATTTAAAAATGAATATAAAAAAAGGATAAGCTTAGAGATCTGATATCATTTCTGATAACCGAAAGTTATGCTTAATTGTGGAAGTAAAATCACTATTTTTTAATTTAAACAAAATGGTGAAATAATTCAGAACTTCAATTTTTAGTTTTCATTGTTCTATCAAGTTCGAGATGGTATTCTATTTTTTTGCGCCTGTCTTTTTGAGTGAATGTACGCTAGTAAATATAATAAAATCTAAAATTTACTGCTTCATTTTAGTGGCAAATAGGTTTGCCCAGGAGTATGGTTTACTGCGCTTGTCCATCGGAGAGGCGATGCGGACAGTCATGACCACACAGCCCAAGTCGAACATCTCGAAAGAAATGCAGAAGCACCTTATTAAGGGCCTCACAGTGCCAGACGAGCTTGCGGTTCAGGCTCTTGAAATGGCCTTACTTGACATGAGGTGTCAGACCCGAGGGTATGTTATATATTCCACTTTATGGATATGGCCTTGACTGTCGTCTGTTTTCTTCTAAGTTATTGTGGAAGTCTTCATGGAGGCATTGTTATAATGCAAAATCTTTAACCTTTTCCCTAACTCAATAGTTGAGCATCGGCGTTTGCTTCGCGACACTTTTGTTTGTTCGAAGAATTAGGGGACCTTACACTGGCTTTGCCATTGCTGCTTGGCTAGTATTGTTTTCAAGTTACTATTATGCAGTAGCCACTAATGTCATTAAGTTAATACCACATCTATGTCCGCAAGAAAATAATGTGGCTTAACTGTTGAATAACTTAAATGCAAGTTATTTATTTCGGTCTTAAAAAGTAAGTTTTGCCTTTAAGCCACCATCCTGAACACAGTTAACAGTTTGTCAGTGAACCTTTCTTAGGAGATATTACTTTTCATTGAATTAAATGTAAACTATAGCCCTTGTTTGAACTCAAAAGCATCAACTTGCAGGTATAAGCTAGTATCTCATGATGAACATGAGCAGTCAATTGTATAAAGATTGGTTAAAGCTGCACTCTCACAGATTAATTGTTAATTCTCTGGTTTGGTTAAAGTTAGCCAAACTGTTTATTGATTGGCCAATATTTATCCAACAATACTGTTGACCAATCAAATTCCTTTGAAGTGCAAACTTGACAAAAGATAATCTGTGGATAACTTGTCCAGTTTTATGCTGTACTTCAGCAACTAGTATAAATCATTGATAAGTTGATCGTTGGTTATCTTTTGGCTATTTTAATACCTATAATGATTTTATTGGTAAGTAGTTATTATTGGATTGACCAATCAATATACAGTTTGGATAACATTGACCAATCAATATACAGTTTGGATAACATTGACCAATCAATATACAGTTTGGATAACTTTGACCAAGCCGAAAAACTTTAACACATTAATGCAATTGGCTTCTTCCAGATGTTATGAATATTAAAACATCTTTGTTTAAGCTATGGTTGTTTTATACCATAAATAAATTGTTTTAAATAACCCTATTCCACCCCTCTGCTTTCAGCTATGTGTTGGACGGTTACCCGCAGACCAAAAGACAGGTGGAGCTACTCACGGAGCGATGTCTCATCCCAGTCCGCATCATTGAACTCGACATAAATGGAAAAGACATTATTGTCCGCGGAGCTAAGGACAGGATATCATCTAACAGGTACTTCATTATTTCATGTGGTGGGGATTATTTTTTAAGTTGAACAGGTTAACAGCCTATGTGTTTATCAAAGACAAGCAACTAAAGTTAAGTTTTTAAAATCTTCTTGTCATTATCATCCTCCATGACTGGGAAATCTTTTGTATTCAGCACTTAATAAATGAATAGTTAAAGCTTAGATTCAATAAAAGATGTGAAAAAAGTCAAAACTTAGAAAATCTTAAATCTGTAGAAATGTCATTGTTGGTTACACGTAAATTCTTATCGTTTCATCATCCATTTTTTCAACTTTGATAAAGCTTTGTATTTTCAAAAGTAATAAAGTAAGGGATTTTTTTACATTGAAAATAGAAGGTGAAAACCGGGACACTGAAAAAAGTCCGGTATCCCGAGGATTCCGGTTTTGTGGAGATCCGGTTTAGTGAGGTTCCACTGTATACATCAAAATAAAATATGATGTTAAGATAATTTCTCTTTAGAACTAAAATCTATATTGAAACTGGCCCCAGAACCTTTACGAGACAATTTGAACATGTTATTATTGAAATAAATATTATTCCGTAGATCTTGATGATCATACTTTATTAAATGATCATAGTGTTGTCACTAATTGCCTAATAATTTGGCTGATGATCATACTGTTATCAAATTATCATAATTGTTATCAAATGATCATTTTGTTATCAAATTATCATATTGTTATCAAATTATCATACTGTTATCAAATTAAATTATCATAAATGTTATCAAATGATCATTTTGTTTTCAAATGATCATACTGTTATCAAATGATCATACTGTAATCAAATGATCATATTGTTATCAAATGATTATACTGTTACCAAATGTGTTTTCCAAATTCCAGTTTTAGTTTCATTTATTCATTCATCTTTTGTTGCAAAAAATTGTAAAGCAATCTAATTTATTGTTTTTATTTTCTGCACAGATTACATGCATTTAGGTTGTTATCCATTTCAAGGTATAAGTTGTTGTTTTGTAAACCTATTATCATATGGTAGGATACTATTCCACGCTATCACTTTTCATCAAGAAGGGAATACCATCACTGTAGCAGTCACGCTTTCTTGCAATGGTTGGAATAGGCATTTAAAGAAAGAAGACTTAGATTGGAACTTGTAAATATCCCAAGAAATGCCATCTAAGGCCGGTATTCATGAAAAATTCTTAAGTCATTAAGTCATTTCTTAACTTACCGTAAGTCAATTTCCTAAAATGTTCATTGTCAAACTTAAAGAAAAGTACAAGATTTTTTAACATAAAAGTATGTTTATTACATAAAATGAATGAAAATAAAGTATTTTAGATATTATTGAGTTAAGATATTAATATATGACCAGTGAAATACAAGAAAATCCACTTAAGTTAGGAAATGACTTAAGATGTTTTATGAAAACCGGTTCAGCTTCATACGTGCATGCTTGCACCAAAGTGTTCATATTTTGGATGCACAAAATAATAATTGGAATCAATCCTAAGAAAGGTGAAGGACAGAGAGGTCCAGTGGTAAAAGTGTCGGACTCGTACCCAGGAGGTTGTGGGTTTGATCCCGAACAGGGAAATGTTCGCTTCAACTCTTAAAAAGGTCAACAGTACAGGGCGGTATTCATAAAACATCTTAATTCATTTCCAAACTTAAGTCAATTTAAAGTTAATAAGTTTTTATTGTCAAATTAAAATACATTAGAAATGTCATAATGTAATGTCATTTTTACATGAAAAAGTGCATTTTGAATTTAGTTTATGAAAATAAAGTAATTTTGACATTTTTAAGAAAAAATATCATAACTTTATTATAACCAATGAGATTATTAACTTAGGAAACTGACTTAAATTAAGAAATGACTTAAGATACTTTATGAATACCGGCCCTGGGATCCTATTCATGAAACATCTTAAGTCATTTCTTAACTTAAGTAGATTTCTTAATTTTTTCATAGTGAAATTACAAGAAAAGTATCAGTTTGTTCGAATTAAAGTATAATTTATATTCAATACAATCAATGACACTAAAGTATTTCAAATGATTTTTATTATCAAGTTATTATATTAAATGATCATTGAGATACTTAACTTATGAAAATGACTTAAGAAAGGAAATGACTTAAGATGAGGATACCAGTCTTGGTTTCTAGCCAAGAAACTGACTTGAGATAGATTGATATCACCCTTAAGCTGTCTTTACAATGGAGCACAAAAAATTAGTATAAGCTAATCCTATGAAATCCAATAACAAATTCGGATGAAATTGTCAGACTCAAGGGCGCCACTGTATTTTGAGCGATATGGTTACAAATTAATATCCTACCACTGATAACTAAATTGGAAATTGTTTTGTCGTTTATTTTTAAAACTTGTTGACTTGTTTGTTTTGAATATGTTGTTTTGAAACTTTGTTTGGTATTGACAAGCAATATAAAAGTTTCAATTTCCTTTTGCCTTTACAATGCTGAGATCTGCAGTCATTTCAAAGAGTATCTTGATATGAATGCACCAATGTACATGATTATAAAACTCTTGTAAATCTCAAATCAGGGATATTTTCATGGTACAGCTTTTCAAGCAAATCCTTTCTAATTGTTTTATTCATTGCAATCAGCTACACAATCAAACTTAATAAGAACGTTTCTTTACCTGGAAAAGCATACAACAAAGATTAATGAATGTTAAACAAAAATAATATTAAATTGAAATAATTTAAACTATCTATCACAGAGCCATGCCAGTTCACGACAGTGCCCAGATCCTGGAAGTGAAGCGTTACGCATACAAGCAACATATCAAGGAAGTTCAGGATTGGTATCGCTCAGAGCACATGAACTACCGCCTGATTGATGGCACACGCTCCAAGTGGTGGGTGTGGAACACCGCTCTCGAACTGTCCCGTGACAGCGTACGCCAGATACAGACATACTTGCAGAGAATCTCTGATGGTGAGCATGGCAAATTGGTTTGTCGAAGGATAGACAATTTGCCTTCTTGTACTCTGATAAGCCCGCCTTGTTTGCCAGGCTGGGTGTTAGTTAATTGAGTATAAACTGCATTGTTCAGTCCACGAACTTGAGTTTTTCAAAAAGTATATTGTAAAGGGCTTTTCATAGTACAATGTATGAATGTTTTGACTATGCCTCTTAAATAAAGTAGTCTTTGCCTGATGTCAGAATCCTCTTCCCTCCTGATCATTGCCACTGTAACTGTTATTTTTTGCTGAGCAGAGGATACTGAAGAACTTGCTAGAGCGATCCATGTGTTAAAATTCACAATTTCTTCCCCAACAGGCAAGGCATCGTCCATTGCTGATATGTGCATCACACCGACAGAGTTTCTTCAGCGGGTCGGTGATTACTATCAGTACTGTCCTGTCAGTCTTGCGTTGCGCGGGGAACTTGTTGACTGCTCCACAAATACTACACTTGATTTTGCTGTGGAATTCAGAGGTAAAACTTAGCATTTTTGAAAATATTTCTTGCTATTATCATGTTTCAAATAGGAAAACAAAATTTAGATTTTTGGAAATAAATTTGTCAGTCTTATGGTCCCTTTGTGCTCACAGAAACATAATATGTTATATTGTTATATTCTTATGTCTGGGAGTTTTTGCATACAATTTCTTTGAAGTTCTCTGAATCAGCTTGATCAGGCTTTTTAGATCATGTACTTATTATTCAAGATCTATAAACCAATAATAAAACAACTATCATGTGATACAGGTCACTACTACAAGTGTGCCGGGCAGAAAGAGCTGGGTCAGTTCCTGGCAGAGCCCGAAAAGTTTGTTCCACCACTGGCGCCCAACAAACTCCCTCCCCCTAGCAAACTGCCTAGGAGACGCAGGCCCAAGGATGTGCCAGCCACAGCAACCATAGAACTCAACTCTTACTGCCCCGTCACATATCTGGATGGCAAGTGCAGGTAACTAATGCTCATGACTGTGGGGTTTTAATGTGGGGTTTCAATGTGGGGTTTCAAATTTGGTTTTTAAGTGGGGGTTTAATGTGGGCTTTTAATGTGGGGTCTCAATTTGGGTTTTAATGTGGGGACTCAAATCTGGGTTTTAATATGGGATTTTAATTTGGGGTCTCATTCTGGGTTTTATTGAGGGGTTTTAATGTAGGTTTTAATGTGTGTGGTTTCAATCTGGGTTTTAATGTTGGGTCTCAATCTGGGTTTTAATGTTGGATTTTAATGTGGAGTCTCAATCTGAGTTTAATGTTGGATTTTAATGTGGAGTCTCAATCTGAGTTTTACTGTCGGGTTTAAATGTGGGGTCTCAATCTGGGTTTTAATGTGGGGTTTTAATGTGGGTTTTAATGTGGGGTCTCAGTCCGGGTTTTACTGTAGGGTTTTACTGTGGGTTTTAATGTTGGGTCTCAATCTGGGTTTTAATGTGGGTTTGAATGTGGGGTTTCAATCTGGGTTTTAATGTGGGTTTTAATGTTGGGTTTTAATGTGGGGATTTAATGTGGGGATTTAATGTGGGTTTTAATGTGTGGTCTCAATCTGGGTTTTAATGTGGGTTTTAATGTGTGGTCTCAATCTGGGTTTTAATGTGGGTTTAAATGTTGGGTCTCAATCTGGGTTTTAATGTGGAGTTTCAATTTGGGTTTTGATGTGGGTTTTAATGTTGGGTCTCAATCTGCGTTTTAATGTTGGGTCTCAATCTGCGTTTTAATGTGGGGTCTCAATCTGGGTTTTAATGTGGGGTCTCAATCTGGGTTTTAATGCGGGGTCTCAATCTGAGTTTTAATGTGGGGTCTCAATCTGCGTTTTAATGTGGGGTCTCAATCTGGGTTTTGATGTGGGTCTCAATCTGGGTTTTGATGTGGGGTCTCAATCTGAGTTTTAATGTGGGGTCTCAATCTGGGTTTTAATGCGGGGTCTCAATCTGAGTTTTAATGCGGTGTCTCAATCTGGGTTTTGATGTGGGGTCTCAATCTGAGTTTTAATGTGGGGTCTCAATCTGGGTTTTAATGTGGGGTCTCAATCTGAGTTTTAATGCGGGGTCTCAATCTGGGTTTTGATGTGGGGTCTCAATCTGAGTTTTAATGTGGGGTCTCAATCTGGGTTTTAATGCGGGGTCTCAATCTGAGTTTTAATGTGGGGTCTCAATCTGGGTTTTGATGTGGGGTCTCAATCTGGGTTTTGATGTGGGTCTCAATCTGGGTTTTAATGCGGGGTCTCAATCTGAGTTTTAATGTTGGGTCTCAATCTGCGTTTTAATGTGGGGTCTCAATCTGGGTTTTGATGTGGGTCTCAATCTGGGTTTTGATGTGGGGTCTCAATCTGGGTTTTGATGTGGGTCTCAATCTGGGTTTTGATGTGGGGTCTCAATCTGGGTTTTGATGTGGGTCTCAATCTGGGTTTTAATGTGGGGTCTCAATCTGGGTTTTAATGTTGGGTCTCAATCTGCGTTTTAATGTGGGGTCTCAATCTGAGTTTTAATGTTGGGTCTCAATCTGGGTTTTAATGTGGGGTCTCAATCTGAGTTTTAATGTTGGGTCTCAATCTGGGTTTTGATGTGGGTTTTAATGTGGGGTCTCAATCTGGGTTTTAATGTTAGGTCTCAATCTGCGTTTTAATGTGGGGTCTCAATCTGGGTTTTAATGTTGGGTCTCAATCTGGGTTTTAATGTGGGGTCTCAATCCGGGTTTTAAACTGGGGGTTTAATGTAGATTTTAATGTGGGGTCTCAATCTGGGTTTTAATGTGGGGTCTCAATCTGGGTTTTAATGTGGGGTCTCAATCTTGGTTTTAATGTGGGGTCTCAATCTGCGTTTTAATGTGGGGTCTCAATCCGGGTTTTAAACTGGGGGTTTAATGTAGATTTTAATGTGGGGTCTCAATCTGGGTTTTAATGTGGGGTCTCAATCTGGGTTTTAATGTGGGGTCTCAATCTGAGTTTTAATGTGGGGTCTCAATCCGGGTTTTAAACTGGGGGTTTAATGTAGATTTTAATGTGGGGTCTCAATCTGGGTTTTAATGTGGGGTCTCAATCTGGGTTTTAATGTGGGGTCTCAATCTGAGTTTTAATGTGGGGTCTCAATCTGAGTTTTAATGCGGGGTCTCAATCTGGGTTTTGATGTGGGGTCTCAATCTGAGTTTTAATGTGGGGTCTCAATCTGGGTTTTAATGCGGGGTCTCAATCTGAGTTTTAATGTGGGGTCTCAATCTGGGTTTTGATGTGGGGTCTCAATCTGGGTTTTGATGTGGGTCTCAATCTGGGTTTTAATGCGGGGTCTCAATCTGAGTTTTAATGTGGGGTCTCAATCTGCGTTTTAATGTGGGGTCTCAATCTGGGTTTTGATGTGGGTCTCAATCTGGGTTTTGATGTGGGGTCTCAATCTGGGTTTTGATGTGGGTCTCAATCTGGGTTTTGATGTGGGTCTCAATCTGGGTTTTAATGTGGGGTCTCAATCTGGGTTTTAATGTTGGGTCTCAATCTGCGTTTTAATGTGGGGTCTCAATCTGAGTTTTAATGTTGGGTCTCAATCTGGGTTTTAATGTGGGGTCTCAATCTGAGTTTTAATGTTGGGTCTCAATCTGGGTTTTGATGTGGGTTTTGATGTGGGGTCTCAATCTGGGTTTTAATGTTAGGTCTCAATCTGCGTTTTAATGTGGGGTCTCAATCTGGGTTTTAATGTTGGGTCTCAATCTGGGTTTTAATGTTGGGTCTCAATCTGGGTTTTAATGTGGGGTCTCAATCTGAGTTTTAATGTGGGGTCTCAATCTGGGTTTTGATGTGGGGTCTCAATCTGGGTTTTGATGTGGGTTTTGATGTGGGGTCTCAATCTGGGTTTTAATGTTGGGTCTCAATCTGCGTTTTAATGTGGGGTCTCAATCTGCGTTTTAATGTTGGGTCTCAATCTGGGTTTTGATGTGGGGTCTCAATCTGGGTTTTAATGTGGGGTCTCAATCTGGGTTTTAATGTGGAGTCTCAATCTGAGTGTTAATGTGGGGTCTCAATCTGCGTTTTAATGTGGGGTCTCAATCTGGGTTTTAATGTGGGGTCTCAATCTGGGTTTTAATGCGGGGTCTCAATCTGAGTTTTAATGTTGGGTCTCAATCTGCGTTTTAATGTGGGGTCTCAATCCGGGTTTTAAACTGGGGGTTTAATGTAGATTTTAATGTGGGGTCTCAATCTGGGTTTTAATGTGGGGTCTCAATCTGGGTTTTAATGTGGGGTCTCAATCTGGGTTTTAATGTGGGGTCTCAATCTGCGTTTTAATGTGGGGTCTCAATCCGGGTTTTAAACTGGGGGTTTAATGTAGATTTTAATGTGGGGTCTCAATCTGGGTTTTAATGTGGGGTCTCAATCTGGGTTTTAATGTGGGGTCTCAATCTGAGTTTTAATGTGGGGTCTCAATCCGGGTTTTAAACTGGGGGTTTAATGTAGATTTTAATGTGGGGTCTCAATCTGGGTTTTAATGTGGGGTCTCAATCTGGGTTTTAATGTGGGGTCTCAATCTGAGTTTTAATGTGGGGTCTCAATCTGCGTTTTAATGTGGGGTCTCAATCGGGGTTTTAAACTGGGGGTTTAATGTGAGTTTTAATGTGGGGTCTCAATCCGGGTTTTAAACTGGGGGTTTAATGTAGGTTTTAATGTGGGCGTTAACTTGTGTTTTTTCTAAGATTTAAGGACAATTGTTGTATAAAAATATATTTAGTGTACCAGCTATTGTAAATAAATTATTTCACCCTGTTTTTGATGATACAATTATTATAAATGTAAAATACCAGAATATCCTAGATAACCAGGTTTTCACAAAGTGAAACCTGGTTATTAGATTGACGAATGTCGTTGTTCGGGAGGGCGGCTAGCGGGCATTTGGGCGGGCGGCGTCAAACTCACCTATGAAACTGAATAACTTTAGTAAGGGTTGACATATCTTGACCAAACTTGGTCTATAGATAGAGTTTATGGGTACCTTTCATAGGATTGCGTTTTGGGTCCCTAGGGTCAAGGTCAAGGTCAATGTTACTAAAAATAGAAAAACGGTTGAAACCGGATAACTTTAGTTAGGGATAACCTATCTTGACTAAATTTGGTCTAAAGGAAGAGTTTATGGAGACCTTTCATGAGATTGCGTTTGGGGTCCCTAGGGTCAAGGTCAAGGTCACTGTTACTAAAAATAGAAAAACAGTTGAAACTGAATAACTTTAGTAAGGGATAACATATCTTGACTAAACTTTGTCTATAGGAAGAGTTTTTGGAGACCTTTCATGGGATTGCGTTTGGGGTCCTAGGGTCAAGGTCAAGGTCACTGTTACTAAAAATAAAAAAAGGGTTGAAACGGAATAACTTTCGTTAGGGTTAACATATCTTGACCAAACTTGGTCTATAGGAAGAGTTTATGGATACCTTTCATGGTATTGTGTTTGGGGTCCCTAGGGTCAAGGTCAAGGTCACTGTTACTAAAAATAGAAAAACGGTTGAAATTGAATAACTTTAGTTAGGGATGACATATCTTGACTAAACTTGGTCTTTAGGAAGAGTTTATGGAGACCTTTCATGGGATTGCGTTTGGGGTCCCTAGGTCCAAGGTCAAGGTCACTGTTACTAAAAATAGAAAAACAGTTGAAACTGAATAACTTTAGTAAGCTATGACATATCTTGACCAAACTTGGTCTATAGAAAGAGTTTATGGGTACCTTTCATTGGATTTTGTTTGGGGTCCCTAGGGTCAAGGTCAAGGTCACTGTTACTAAAAATAGAAAAACGTTTGAAACTAAATAACTTTAGTTAGGGTTGACATATCTTGACTAAACTTGGTCTTTAGGAAGAGTTTATGGAGACCTTTCATGGAATTGCGTTTGGGGTCCCTAGGTCCAAGGTCAAGGTCACTGTTACTAAAAATAGAAAAACGTTTGAAACTAAATAACTTAAGTTAGGGTTGACATATCTTGACCAAACTTGGTATATAGGAAGAGTTTATGGATACTTTCATGGGATTGTGTTTGGGGTCCCTAGGGTCAAGGTCAAGGTCACTGTTACTAAAAATAGAAAAACGGTTGAAACTGAATAACTTTAGTCAGGGTCCACATATCTTGACCAAACCAGGTATAAAGGAAGAGTTTATGGAGACCTTTCATGGGATTGTGTTTGGGCTCCCTAGATTCAAGGTCAAGGTCACTGTTACTAAAAATAGAAAAATGGTTGAAACTGAATAAGTTCGGTTAGGGTTGACATATCCTGACCCAACTTAGTATAAAGGAAGAGTTTATGGATACCTTTCAATGGATTGCATTTGGTGTCCCTAAGGTCAAGGTCACTGTTACTAAAAATAGAAAAACAGACACAGGCTGAAGTTCTTCTGTCAATCATTAAAAACCTGGTTTCATTGATTGCGGCGTTTCTTGTTTTTTATTTAGTTTAATTTTTTGACAGAATTTTTAATTAAGAATAGATCATAAGATAAAATGAAATCAAACCAATTTCTCTTCTGGTATGACTGATTTGTGTCAGTGTTAAGAGTTGATGTAAATTTTAATGATAATGTGCTACGCTAAGTGCATACGCTTTACGTTTAATCCTTCACAAGAGTTTCGAACAATCGTGTCGTTATGTAAATATACATATTCCAACCAATAAGCAAACATCTTTATCATGATATAATACTGATTATCTGCATCTAGCAATAAGTTGTATTGTAGAAAAAATTGACATGTTTACATAAAATGATCTTAAAACAATTATTTGATGAATATTGGTAATTATTTTAGCATAAATGATCCCTGCAGATATGTGTTATGAGCATTAGAGCCCAAATCAGATTATTATGTTTCCATTGTTTTCAGATATGAAGCAATTGTGCCAGGAGTGATGGAGTTTGTCGTTGAATACATCGGGAAATATTGGTACTGCCAGACAGAAGAGAAGCTGCTCCGATTCATGAAGTAAATATTGTCTCATTTTTTGAGTTTTTTTGTATATAGTATGTATGCACTGTGCTGTTTGTGGAGTTTTGTGCTTTTCTTCTGTGTTTCTTGTTGGTGAATTTATGTTTTTATATTCTATGTCTTTGGCATTTGCCAAGTGCCATTACACCGGGTTTATGTTTAAACTATTTGCTACTGAGCTTGTTTCTGTAGCTTTTCGCATAAATATTGCCTTGCCAAATCTTGTTTTTGATTAAGCAATGATATGATGCAAATTCAGTCATGCTTTGATGTACATTCTCTTTCCCAAGTTTCAGAAGATTTCCTTACTGAAATACCCAGCAAAATTACACTTTACAAAACACTATTGATAAAATGAATATAGAAGACAAATGAAAGCAATCACTTTTGGTTCAAAATTGACTTCTTTATTCTAAAAAAAATAAAAATAACAGCCTCAACAGGCTTTGGCTTGACAAGTTGATCATATACAGAGGGTAAGATGTGATATAGGTGCTATTTTACACAAGTGTTCATACGTTTAATCCAAACCAGGGACTCATACAACACACAAGATACAAGAATTTTTATTTAGAGTCAGGTATATGATAACCAAAAGAACTAAAATGTCATTGAGCTATTTTCAGACACATGGCCCTTGAAATTGAAGACCAGTACTTGGTTCTTCTTGGAAAATCATCAATCAGAAACAATTTTATAAGCTTCGGAGTTGAGCTACATTTAATACTTTACAAAATAAGCATGTTCGAAATAGCATTATTATTCAACTGCTTTCTTTATCGAAATAACATATAGAGTTTTAAAACTTAATTAATCACTTGTCACATCCAGACTGCCAGAGCAGTATGCGAGCCTGAAGCTGCCACACAAGTTGCCGCCCACAAAGGACTCCCTGTCAGTCACTGGGCTGCCGATGCTGGGGTACATGGAGCAGACCGTCTCCACAGCCATCGTGAAGGCCATGACCGCCGCTGGCAACACCAAACCCAAGTATCCGTTTCTCAGTTCCAGCAGATCTGCACTCTTCTACATTGCCTACCATTTGAAAGGTAAGTTATTAAATTTAACATATCAGATTGATTTATTGACCACCATTTAAAAGATTGGTGACTTACTTAAGGTAAGCCGTCTGTCATTAGGATGCAAAGATGTGTAGGTGCATTTTAGATATTTACATAAAGATTATTTCAATGTTTAATTATATTGATTAACCATTATTTTATTTTTGCATGGGTTAAATTTTCAAATGACATCATAATGACACTACTACTATGATATAAAGTTTATAAACCATAATTTTTATATGATTATATAGCAATATTTTAAATTTGTTTGTTAAAAACTTCATGACTTAATAAAAAAAAAAGCTCTCTGTGAAAACTTTAAAAATATTCAAACTTAACTCTTTGTTTGCCTGAATCTACTCCAATCTTGTATCACCTGTGGGCATACATGATAACATCACACTAATATTAATAAAGTTTTTTAAATAGCAGATTTGCTTTTGAGAATGAACACAAACATTCAATATATAGCCGCAAATGAGCAGAAGACACATATCCCAGGAAATATACATAGAAAAGTAACAATGAAAAATTTAGCTTCTGGAACAGGGCATCATACAGGGATTGCTTGTTGCTTGCCTATTGTTAAATGGTTAAGGAAATGGGCCAGCAATCAAGCGATCTGGGTTCAATATATATATTTCACTACAAAATAACTGTGTCATCTTATTTACATGTATATAAACTCCTGCCAAATTTCTTCTCTAGCGTTCAACCCCAAGAGTTCAGACTACATTCGTAAGAAATACAAGAAGAAGTTAGAGCGGTTCGAGGAGACATGCGCGCTCATTAAGTACCTGGGAAATACGATGACCGTCCGATATAAGGAGCCACAGGAGAGGCCTGAAGACTTTGACACGAAATTAGAAACATTCCTTGCTCTAAGGGGCATTGAGCCAACCCCAACCTGGATTTCGTAGTTTAAATACATGTGAATTGTTCTTTGTGTGCTTCACTGGATTAATGAAATTATATGTGAAATGAGTTAGCATTTGTGTAAAAATATTGACATACTTTGTCATCTTTGTGTTAATTCAAATGTAGCGAACGACCATCATTTATTACATTAAGAAATGCTTGTTTCTTTAGTTGCTGAATGAGTACTTTCAGAAAAGCTTAAAAATATTGCTTGAAAAGGACTTACATGTAAATGACATCATTGTATTTTGTACTTGTATGCCTCCTTGTATTTCATTTATTATAAATCTTTACAATAATTGTATGTTAGATTGTCTGTGATGTGCTGTAAGTTTGCTCTCACTTGGTAAAATAATTTACTCATTACTTAAAAGCACAATGTAGGATGATGACTGAAATGAACAAAGAAAAGGGAAGTTTATGATTTGTGAATAGTTAAAAAATAGAACTTTATAAACATGTTATTTTACTAAATATGACTTATGTATATTTGTCTGAAAAAAACTATGTCGAAAAATCTTTATGTTTATATATTTAAAACTGAGTTCCATGTTTTTATTTTCCACCAGTTTATATGCAACTGCTTCAGCATATATATTTTCTGTGATATTTACTGAATAAACTTGTTTTAAATTATTATAGAAAGTGTTTGTCTTTGCAGGGATTGCAGTATCTGTTTGAGGAAATTATATGCCCTTTGATATAATGTACACATGTAATACAATTCTCGATTTTGACTAAAGTAATGGAAATAGTTTGCGGGTTAATTCTCTTGCAGCCTCATTTTCTACCCAGTTTGAATGAAACTTGGTCAAACTGTGTGTACATGTATATGCTAACTAGGTCAAGTTTGATTAATGGTCATAAAAGGTAAAAAATTGGGTCATAGGTTTAATAATCAACAACATCCTGGTAAACACAAACATGCAGTAACATTTTGTTTCTACTCTTAATGAAACTTGGTCAGTATATTTGAGCCAGCTTTTTTATTATGGGTAAAACGTTTCGAGAAGCATGGTTAACCCTTTAGAGGCCACAACTTGTCACATGAAATAAGATGAACATGTTTGTTAAAATGAATGGTACGCCTTGAAGAATTTCTCTAGCTGGGTTGATCATTACAAAAGTCTTGCCAACACTCTAAAATCCATACTTTATACCGAACTCCATAAATCTTGATCAGAACGTTTCCTTGATGAGATCTAGGCCAAGTTTTATTATGCTTCATTTGCAGTAAAAAAAAATGGGCACTGGGCCAAATATTTGAAAATAACTTGTTAACCATACAGAGGCTTTTTTTATTACCCTTAATACATAAAATATGATTCAGAACGTGTAAAAAGCCATGAGGTCAAATATTGGGGAAACTTGAAAGCACAATAGATGCCCCATTTCACTCACTCTTCATCAGTGTTTGTCTGCATTAATGTTCTATTTGTCTCATTAAAACCAACGTCTAGTGCAAATACTGATCATGTCAGATCAAAAACTAGGTCATAAGGTCACTTGTTTCAAAGTTTATCATCCATTCCATGGGCCACATTTTGTTCCATATTTCATTGAACAAGGTCAGAGTGTTGATCTTACTGATGTCAATTTAAAGGTTTTTTGCGGCTTTCTTTTCGATTTAATTAAAGCTATGGTACTCAGATGAACGGTACAATATTAGGCCTTCATGACCTTCTTGTTAAAATGAACGAAATATTCATTTATATTTATACTACTTAATCAATTCTGTGCATGAACGGAACAAAGTGTTTTGTGTGATAAAGTTTATTGCAAATCCGTGGTATCTTTGTATGACACGACATTTCTACGAAAGTATTTTTGTTTTTTGCGTAGAAAAGGATGTCATGTTACCCTTGCTTACTCGTGCGTAGAAAGTATCATAAACTAGTTTAAGAAGTAAAAAGTAAGTCATACGTTCACTCTTGCTATATATCTTCATTGTTTATTACTAATATTCTTCTTCATCCTCCTCCTGGTCATTCTCGCCTTCCGCAGAGTCGACGCCCACCTCTTCGTAGTCCTTCTCGAGAGCCGCCAAGTCCTCTCTGGCCTCGGAGAACTCCCCCTCCTCCATCCCCTCTCCCACGTACCAGTGGACGAAAGCCCGCTTGGCGTACATCAGATCAAATTTGTGGTCCAGGCGGGCCCAGGCCTCGGCGATGGCGGTCGTGTTGCTCAACATGCACACGGCACGCTGCACCTTGGCGAGGTCACCGCCGGGGACGACGGTGGGTGGCTGGTAGTTGATGCCGACCTTGAAGCCGGTCGGACACCAGTCGACGAACTGGATAGTCCTCTTGGTCTTAATGGTTGCGATGGCAGCGTTGACGTCCTTTGGTACGACGTCACCTCTGTATAGCATGCAACATGCCATGTATTTGCCATGGCGGGGATCGCACTTTACCATCTGGTTGGCTGGTTCGAAGCAGGCGTTCGTCACATCAGCAACAGACAGCTGCTCGTGGTAGGCCTTCTCAGCGGAAATGACCGGCGCATAGGTCGCCAAAGGAAAGTGTATTCGTGGGTAAGGTACAAGATTTGTTTGAAATTCTGTCAGATCAACATTCAAAGCCCCATCGAACCGCAAGGATGCAGTAATCGAGCTTACAATCTGGCCTATCAATCTGTTTAGGTTGGTATAGGTTGGGCGTTCAATGTCAAGGTTCCGGCGACATATGTCGTAAATTGCCTCGTTGTCGACCATGAACGCGCAGTCGGAGTGCTCCAGGGTCGTGTGGGTCGTTAGGATCGAGTTGTACGGCTCCACGACGGCGGTGGACACCTGAGGAGCTGGATACACGGCGAACTCTAGCTTAGACTTCTTGCCGTAGTCGACGCTCAGTCGCTCCAAAAGAAGAGAGGTAAAACCACTTCCGGTGCCACCACCGAAGCTATGGAACACCAGGAAGCCCTGCAGACCGGTACAAGCGTCCGCCAACTTCCGGATCCGGTCTAAGACGAGGTCGACGATCTCCTTGCCGATGGTGTAATGACCACGGGCGTAGTTGTTGGCGGCGTCCTCTTTGCCGGTGATCAGCTGCTCAGGGTGGAACAGTTGCCGATATGTGCCCGTGCGGACCTCATCTGAATATAGGAAACGACTGTTATTCATTAAAGTTTTTTTTAATGTTTTATTTACTTTCGCGATTGAAGTTTGCATGCAACAAAAATTCTCATTGAGCTAACGCTACGCTTTACAAAAACTACTAAAAGTAAAACAATAGAGTATCCAGCCTTTAATGAAGCATACACCAAACTATATTTTCTTTTATTAAATCAATTTTATCATGTCCACAGCCAATTCAAAAATTGATTAGCTATCGAATGCTTAAGTATGACAAACCGCGTGGCCTAAACGCTACACAAAACTACAGATAGTTGACGTTGCGTTTCTTTTATTCTATTTCAGTAAGGCGTTTTGCACGTGTCTGCCTCTCAAGATGAACTCTTTGTCTTCATTTGTTAAAGTACCGCATGGAGCCTCCGTCCCATATAAATACTACAAAAAAGCCTTACCCCGCATAGGCTTAAAGAGATCATTATAATGGTCTTATAATGGTGATGGCAGTATTAGACAGAGGTAGTGAAAATCACTTGCTATAAGTATATATTATTTATATTAGTATATAAAAACTGATATTTTCATATACACCGTAATCATATGTTTATGCTGCATACCCAAACCAACAACATAAAAAAGATAAGAAAACAATCACCATCTCTTACTATATACAGCCATCCATAAGTAGTACACTGACTGTAGCTTTAAAACAATGAAATCACGAGTATGAGCGAAAAAAGGGTTGTTCCTACCAACGACAGTGGGCTCCAGGTCAACAAAGATGGCACGGGGCACGTGCTTGCCGGCGCCGGTCTCGCTAAAGAACGTGTTGAAGGAGTCGTCGCCGCCGCCGATGGTCTTGTCGGAAGGCATCTGGCCGTCGGGCTGGATTCCGTGCTCTAGGCAGTACAACTCCCAGCAGGCATTTCCGATCTGGACACCGGCCTGTCCGATGTGAATCGAGATACATTCACGCTAAGGAAAAAAGTAAATTGTGATTTAAGACGACAATAAAACCTTTTTAAATGAGTTGTTTATGTTGTTGTTAATGATTGTTGTTGTTGTTGTCGTTGTTGTTTCTTCATGTTGTTGTTACTACTACGTTTTTGTTGTTGTTGTTGATTGTTGTTGTTGTTTCTTCATGTTGTTGTTACTACTACTGCTGCCGCTGTTGTTGTTGTATTGATGTTGTTGTTGTTGTTAATGTTGTTGTTGTTATTTCTGCTGCTGCTGATGTTGTTGTTGTTGTTTGGGTTGTTATTGTTGTTGTTGCTGTACCTCATACGCTGGTGTGAGTCTTGGGTAAATACAATCACTGAAATATTTGTACTTTTCAACAATAATGAATATGAAAACCAGATGTATATATCGTGACTCATAAATTCAAAACCGCTGGGGAGTGAGCAAACTTTTACCTCCCAGGTCACCGTACACTGATGCTATGTTTAATAACTTCATATAAAATTATATGATATATTTATCTTGTAATCAAAAACATAAAATTGTCAATAGCGAAAAAGATACATACCATTTTGACGTGATATTAAATAGCTCCACTATCCTGCTGATGAAGATAATGAGGAAATGGCGAGTGTCCGATGCGGTAAATATTTTATACCCTTTCCTCCGAGGCATGGCAACCTCGTGGCGTCCTTAGATACTACATAGTCATTTCGTGATGCAACCTAATTTTGTGGCAGTTATATTACTTATTTATGTGGTTCCTCTTCAGTCTCATGTAGATAATCGTAGACAAATTAATTAATCACTATGCAGTTAATTAAACGTTTCCAATCATGCCATGAATAATTCTTTTAGTAAAATGATCACCAATTTATGGGTCACGAAAACCAAAGTGAACATATGGAAAAATAAAATACATGTGTTTTTGTCATTGCAGGGGTAGAATCGTTCAAACTATAAATTGCTCGTGTAATTAAATAATGTCTGGGGAAAAATGCCTACATGCGCGCATGGGGTATGATGCATTCGGAACGCCTCGCCATTTTCTATCCGGTACATCAGTAGAAGTAGTTCGTAAAATTTTGAAATATATTTTTAGTTAAATGTAGTGTTGAAGCTTGTATTCTTATATATCAGTTTAAATTGATTGGCAGTGAAGTGTATTATTGCAAACATAATTAAGATTCCCAAGAGTTAAATCTGCTAAAAGCTAAAAGTTTAACTGTTATATTGAAATCACTACAAGATCTACTTGCAACGTAGTTAAAGTGTACAGATTTCTGACATTGTAAACCATCGATACATACGAGGTTGTTTTCGACAGAAATGGCCGAGGTGTTCCGAATGGAGTATGATGGCACTAGATGCGCACGCATTTTTGTAGTACACTAAGGGACCTGATCACTTTTCGGCGCGACT
Organism: Mya arenaria; assembly: GCF_026914265.1. Lineage (NCBI taxonomy): Eukaryota > Metazoa > Mollusca > Bivalvia > Myida > Myidae > Mya > Mya arenaria. The sequence continues at coordinate 41,833,781 of NC_069127.1, forward strand.
CGCACGCAACCCAGTTGCATGAAATTCTGGATCAACCCCTGCATGTATCTTCAGTCTTTAATACTTCTTTAAGATATAATACTTTGTTTAAAGCATACATATCATCATTCTTATCATACTAAATGTTTTCAAATGACACTATCGGATTAATACGGGGATGCACCTGGCGAAAGCTCTTTTTTAATTGTTCAAGTACACGTTTTAATTCAATACCTGAGATTTGAAAGGAATGCACTTAAATGCACTATTTCTGACTTCAATGGTAAAATATTTCCTTTGGAACGACACAAAGCCTTAATTAACTCAACCGAATCAATGTAGTGTTCGTGTTCCCTGGAAGGAAGGTATACCTACTTTGCTGCTCTCCCAGACCACATCCACTATAACGAAAAGTTCTAAATCCACCACTGAATGATGTACGAAATACCTTAAAGATGTATTCTTGGTCTTACCCCCAAATAAGTTATACCACAATTAATACAATTTCTTTTAATTTATCGAAAAGGATGAATAAATATCAAAAACAATTATTCTTATGAGGGCTACCGTGTTGAATTTGAAAGAAAGGAGCAGAAAACGCGATATTTCTACCTCCTGACACAATAGTTTATCACTGTAAATCTGTTAGAATTCACCAGTCATTTAATATTTTTGCGTTTTCAGCTATTAAACACACGGTTACAATCTTGTTATCAATAATTAATACTTTCCATAAATGCAGTATTTAGTAAGTAGATAAAGATTTATCATTCAAAATTTATATTTGTTATACATGTGTATATATTGATTTAAAATACGAGTGTCACTTTTAAATAACACGCAATGAGAAATTGTGAAAAAGCTGCGTTGATTTTTTTTATCAAAACCAAACGAAACCATAACACTCAAAAGTTGGATAAACAGCAAAATATTTGTTAATATTGTAAATATTTGGTAGACATTATCATAATAGATTATGAAAATTCCATTTGACATGACGCCGGACCGCATTAAATGAAATCCGACTCTTGCGTAATCTCCATTGCTTAAAAGCGCGTCGAATAATGAACTTTTTTAAGGTCGTTTGAGTTAGCCAGTTTATCCTCTACTTGGAGGGAAAACATTTTGTTTCGCCACTCAACGCATGCCTGACAGTAACGTTCCCCTAAAACGTCACAGTGTTGTCCGCGGTTCTCAATACTACGTCCGTTACGTCGGTACGTCGACGCCCCATTTATCGATGACGTGGTAGTAGTAGTACAAGTTGGTGACAATTGATTTCTTTTTGCCCACGTCTGCACGTAAGCGTCACTGGCGTATTGTTTGTGACACTCCTTACACGTAAAGCACGTCGAATAAGCGTCAGGTAGGTACATCTCGTCACGTACGAAACGTTCACGTGGTCCGGTGTTCTTGTTACGTTTTAGCACGTACTTTTTCTCGTTAAAGTTATTAGATTCGAAGACGTTATCTTTGACGCGTTCTGACGTCTCAATAGGCGGCAATATCACCGTGTTTTCATGGACAAGACGGTTATACCAGCGTTGAAACTTCGGTCGGTACATTGCAATTTCATCCTTCTCCGAGGATTTGGAATGCTTGTCATGGAACGGCATGAAGTTGTTTCCAATGCTTGGAATTTTCCAAAGACGACGTCCAATCTGATATTTATCACCATGTTGTATGTTATACTCGAACAGGTTTTTAAACTTTGGACAACGATGTTTATCGGCGCCATCACTCGCGCGGTAACTATGTGAACACTCGGAGCTCATGATTTCGCCACTGACGTCAACAGGCGTCCAGACGTCGAGTTCGTCTGGACGTTTTACCGGAAGCTGGTGCCCCAGTTGCACAATTTTTGGGAGGACCTTCTTTCGGGGTCCGGTCTTGCTCTGGATGGGCCTGGCTTTCACCACAGACATTATTGTAGCTGAAGTAGATGTATTTTAATCAAGGTTGTATTAAAAAAAAATTGGAATGTTATTTATATTTGTTATAAATGACACATTAATCATATTGCTATAACAATATTTGTTAGTTTGTTAACCCCCTTTTTAATTGTACAGAGTTTAACCAAAAGTGTAAGTTGGTTATAGAGTAATAGAGGAATAGAGTAATAGAGTATCCAATTATGATTCGTAATAGTATTAAGTAACAAAAGCAACCCCAATATTTCCATTTAGTCATGAATTCGTTTTATTAAGTAAGTTATCAAGAAGTTCGCGCATGCTCACTTGCTAGTAAACAGAGGCATTCGAAATGCATTTTGCGCTAAACACTACGAAAAACAACAACATTTATTTATGGTCTTCTCAACGATTTTTCATCGCCAGTCTGTGCTCTGCCTGTGGAATTATTCGGTTAGAAGACAACAAATAAACACTTACTATAACATGTCATCATTATAATTACAAAAATTTTAGAACTTTAAAAGTTTTCGATAATTATACATTAATAACTATGTAAATAGAAAAAAATGATATAAGAACGAAACTTAAAACATCTATATACGATTATGATGATATTGTTAAAACTAAGTATTACCTTTTTATGTTTAAGTAGTATTGATAACGTCCTATACAGCATTGATAATTCCACCTTCTTCAAAACTTTCATTGGCGTTTCCTCAGGTAAGGCACACGAATTAAGCAATAAATAATCTTATCACCTTGAACGAAACTATTTGGCAAATCTCTCAATGTTACAATGTAAACTAATCTCTGACAAACATTGCAGCTCAGTGATATCTAAATATGTTTACGTAAGATTATCTGGATTTTGTTCCATGCGGGTAAATCATTTCCATAAACCTAATAGATGCATGTTCATAATCCAAAAATATAATCTTGAACTCAATATATTAGAGCACAGACTTCATAATAGTCTGTTCTCACGTTCATTAAGGTTTTGAGCAATTTTGATAACATATATCCAATATTTTGTGAACATTTTTGCCGGAATAAAACACACGAACCGAGGCGTATTCTATCAAATATGAAATTGTAGATCACAAAAACCGTCAAAATTCATTGAAATGGATCCAATGGTTAGCATGGTTCAGGAGTATCATTTAAACTTATAGCAGTATTTGACTTTTCCATTATAAACCACGATTAAACTGAAATTTATATAGGCATATCATTTATAATTAATTCGTGTTCAGGATCATGCCTCAGGCATTGGGATCACTAAGCAGATTCACATTTATTCATTAAGAAATTCTGACCAAAATCAGTATGTAAGCATTTTTACAAACCCGCTAAATTTCCATTGAGTAAAGAAAATGATCGCCGAATTTAGTTGTTAATTGCGCACTGGGTAATATATTTGGTCGTCAGTATGCGCCCGTCTTGTTGACCTTATCGTTTAAAATACCAGAAATAAAAACTAATTATCACTAATTGTTCATATTGTCCTTAACACATAGATGTAATATCCATATTTTTGACGTATCAATTAAAAAAAACTTAGTTTGATCCGCTTTATTTTAAACTGTTTCATGTTTTTTTATTATTAAATATTGGCTCTAAATTGTTTGCGAAGTGATCAACTATATGAAAAAAACAATTTCCTGTCTTTTGTGGAATGTAATTTTATACTCAAGCTCCAGTTTCAATATTGATTCGACTTCTTTCCAAATTAGAATTAATCTATAGTAAAACGAATAATAACCGACAAATTATTGTAGTGGTGATAATAGAAAAATATGACGCCACAATTGATTATGGCATTCAAAGTGAAAATAATTGTGGCTGAACCTGAAATGGCTTTATAAGTACTCAATAAAAAATGAGCTGTCAAATTAATTATAATTCGATCTGTTATCCACGCACTCACGGAATAATCGAAATATCGTTTTAACAAGAGCTTTCACAGAGACAGCGCGCTCGACTATTCCGCCGCTTCTCAGTGTAAGGATTGAAAAGTTTTGGCGAAAAATGCAGGGATCACTATTAGATTAGATTTCACTGCAATACATGATGTGCTGAGATATTAACATAAATGTGATTACATGCAAAATTTGAAATACATATCTAAAGTTTCATATTTGCTGAGATATTGACTTAAATGTGGTTACATGCAAAACCTTAACCAGAATTTCTAAGTCGAATAATAAAGGGCAATTATTTTGCATTAAATGCAAAATAGAGCTATCTTACTTGGTTAATAAAATAGGTTGGATGGTTAAGTGCCATTGTATAATGTCTCAATGCAATACCTCAAGTAGATTTTGAGATATTAACCTATGTGTGCTTACACGCAAAACCGTAACAAGAATTTCTAAGTCGAATAATAAAGGACTATTATTTGCATTAAATGCAAACTAGAGTTATCTAACTTGGTTAATTAAGTAGGTTGGATGGTTGAGTAACATTGTATCAAGTCTCAATGCAATACCTCAAGTAGTTGCTGAGATATTAACCTATGTGTGCTTGCACGCAAAACCTTAACCAGAATTTCTAAGTCAAATAATAAAGGACTATTATTTGCATTAAATGCAAACTAGAGTTATCTAACTTGGTTAATTACGTAGGTTGGATGTTTAAGTACCATTGTATAAAGTCTCAATGCAATTCCTCAAGAAGTTGCTTAGATATTAACCTATGTTTGATTGCGCGCAATGCCTTAACCATGGTGTGACGCCAACGCCAACGCCGACGCTTGGGTGAGTGGTATAGCACTCATCATTCTTCGAATAGTCGAGCTAAAATTTGTCTCTATGACGTATTTGATAGGACAACGGTTCTTCAATTAATTTCAAACCATGTTTTAAAGTGGGGGACGGGTCCAAAAGTTTACTTTTACATGTCAACTCTTTAACCAAAAATACTTTTACACCTTGTATACAGTGGATATTCTTATGGAAAGTGTGGGGGGGGGGGGGAGGGGAGGAAGGAGCCGTGTGTTCCCCACCCTCGCTAGATTACCACTGCATACCGAGAACCGGCACAAGCTCTACCGCAACCCGTTTTGTGTTAATACACACATTTTAAAAGCTGTATCAATTTCTAAATTTTAGAACTTGTTCAAAGATGTCTTTTTACCAATTTAAAAATTATCAACAGAATTATCGTGTCGAACACAATGTGCCGGTGTAATTGAAATTAATGAATTAAACCCGCCCCATAGAATAATGGAAGGGATGGGGGTGGGGGGAGGGGGGAGGGGGGAGGAGAGAGGGCATTTCTATCAATAGAAAAATACCTCTACGCGTAGAATACTGCCCCGCCCTTATCACTACTACTACTACTACCACCACCACCACCACCACCACCACTACCACTACTTCATTATTTTTCAATACAGCGGCTATATTTTAAATAAAGTAGAGCTCTTATATGGATCGCTCCTATGCTTTTTTTTCTCAGCTTACCCTGCCTTTCGATTGTTTCTAATGATAAGAAAATGTTTAAAAAGAATAAGCATATAAATTTTAATTCAATTATGTTTCCTTGGTTAAATTAACTCCAGTCACTTCAAGATCACAACTGACCTCCTGTTCTTGGTGTTTACATGCTTCAACCGATGATGTCAAACAATTGGACCGTTGTCCAGGTACACATCGCAATGCTTTGAGCCCAACACAGAAACCACGAATAATGCTTCTTAGAGTTTCACGCAACTAGCCCCGTTTACCAGACTCAGTGTGTGTATACCACGTGATAAATTGCGTCATGAATGCTACGTCGGAAGGCAATATTTTGATTTGAAAAAAAGACTTTAAACAAAGATAATTTCACTATTTCTTCACCATTTTAAATGAAACAAAGCACAGTCTACGCCGCATACGGAGCCCCGCCTTCGGTCTTTCACCATAGTTTGATTGGGAGTTTAATTTCTTTAAACACTTCGACAAACCTTTGCACAATACGGCCGTCTGACGGAGCACTGTCAAAACATGATTTTGGAAACAGGTTTGTCGAAGTGTTTGATGAAACTAATGACTTTATCAAATGTCGATAATAAAACAAATGCTGGGCTCTTTAAGTGGCACAGACTGCCCTTTGTTTCATTTAAAATGGTGTTGTAAAAGAAAAGTTATCTTTGATTTAAGTCTTTATTTTAGGCAAAATGTTGCCTTCCGACGTAGCATTTATGACGTAATTTATAACGTGGTATACACACACTGAGACTCTATCTAATCGGTTACTTGATCTAGAACACTAGTTATCCTCATTTTGTATCTGATTCTGTTCTATTACACAACCATCGTCCTCGCCTGGACACTCAGCTGTCCCCGTTGGTCTGTCCATAGGGACTCCATAGAAACTAGTTTGGTCTGTCAATAATGGAAAAGAAAACAAGATCTTTGACCATGGTAGTCTGTCCATAACGTCAATATACACTACATGCATGGCCCCGTTGGTCTATCCATCGGGTCTATAGAAACTAAATCATTGACCCAGTTAGTCAGTCCATAACGTCAAAAATAAAACTAATTTGTTTGCCCAGTTAGTTTGTTTATAATGTCGATAGAAACTTGATAGTTCATCCAATAAGTCTGTCCATAACGTCGAATAAAACTACATGTAAAATGTTTGTCCAGTTAGTCTGGCCTTTAAGTTAAAAAAAAAAACTAAGTCCCGTCTGACAATTAAGACAATTTAAAATAGATCGATGTTACGTAGTAATTTTGTCCATAACGTCAATAAATACCAGAAACTAGACCGTCCCTATTTAAAAAAACGTCAACAGGAACTATAATTCATTGTCGCTTTTATTACGTCCATAACGTTCATAACGTTCACTCTAATCAAGTCAGCGACTTGTACAAGCGTATTGTCCTCATGTCGCTCGATAAGCTTGTAACACAAGGTTCCGTTGTTGTTCATCCACTCCATCCGGCAAGTCCGGTAATGTTTAAGGACTGCATACGACTCATTGACAATAGACCTAGATAAATAATAAAGTACATGTACCAGTATAGTGTGACGTGCCATTTCCTTTACCTAAAACTATTAGATAAATGGGATTATAATTGCATTTGATATAAATAATGCTTATAAGATAAGTAATATACGCGTAAATGACAATTCGAAGTAGTCTCCTTTCAATGACCTTACTTTTTATACGGCTTCTTCGACCAGTAACCGTGCGTTGACATTCGTCCAGGCATCAGTCTGTCAGTGATAACGATAGACTTCACCCTGTCCCACATTGGGTCACCACGCTGGTTATATCTTCCAATCGTCAAATCATTTTCAATCGTGTTATTCTGTCGTTCACCCCAAGTTGTCGCGTATACTTCGGTTTTAAAAGTATATCCAGCTGAGTTGGGATACAGTTTTCCCAGTGATAACTGTAATGATATAAGTTACTGAAGTAATGAATCGAACACATATTCAAAGATGTATACGAGTAAAACTAACATATCGGGAAATGAAGATCCACATAGGATTTACTATGTGTTGTGTTACATGTAAAAGTTCTGAGCAAAAATCTAAATCTGATCGTCTCGGAATTGCTCAACCTGCCAGAGCTTGATGTTGACAACGTAAAATTATTGATGTTCACGAAAGCGTTGTCATGCGGTAGGTTTAAGCTACTCCCTTAAATAGTTGTAGTTTGTTTTTACTGACATAAAGTTGCCCTAATACATTTTTTATAATTTATGATATACTTTGTGCATTAGGCTCTTTTTTGTTTCGAGGAATCTGATCAAATACAAACTCAATTGAAAATATAACACCTTTACAAAACAAAAAGATGAAAACGTTAGAATACTTAAATATTTCGTATTTATAATGTGAGCACATTTGTATAATGAATAACGGGCATACGAACACATTTGAATACACTACAAACCAGTAAGTCTTTCAAGTTCTTGACATTTTTAGGGTATATAAATTCATCAAAGTCATAGAGGCCCGTATAGGTGTATCCCGATAGCCTGTTTTGACAATCGAACACAGCAACTTCTTCGTCGTTCCAACTGTTCAAGTTTTTTACTCCAACATCCCTGTGATATTTTTCTGCAAAGAATACAACAGTTGTGTAGAAAATGATATTTTCAAAAGAAAAAATATACATGTGTAAGTTAGCTTAAGATAATGTATGTTTCATTAGTCTTCTTATTCTTACTACTCATGTACGTTTTGCCCAACCAGCGTTTGTCGAAGCAGAATTCAAATACTTCTCGAAGGAATTGACTGAAACTTGGAACATAGATACCGAATTGAAGTTGTGTACCTTGCAAGTTTTCTAACTTTGTGGCACATAATTGCAAAGCTATCTCAATTTATTTGTTTTTTTATAATTTAAACTTTGTTCAAGCACTAACTTGTAGAATTGTGGAAGCAATTGGTTCAAACCTAGTTAATAACTTCACGTATATATAGCAATGTGAAGTTGTGCATCTTGCAAAACTTATAGCTCTGTGGAACATTAATTTAGAGTTGTATGCCCTTGTTCACTTTTTGTTATGTTATTTTTGTCCTGATAATTACTCAAAGAAGTACTTGAAGAAATTGATTGATATTCGGAGCATAGATAAATAGAGATGTAAAGCAAATATGTAAAATAAATCAACATAGGTACTTTATCCATGAAGTGATTTTAGTTCTTATATTTTATATTTATTTCAACTTAATTTGGACATTATATGATCTGGTTTACAATGTTTGATGACCAACCAGGTTTCATATAATTTACAGTAGGTAATCTCTTTAAAAAAATCGGCCTTTCAAATGATAGCAAAAATTATATATGCTCACCAAACATCCAAAATTTCACATATTTGTGGATCGGATTTCTTAAGTCTCACTTAGCACTTAATAAGACATGGTATATCAGACCACAAATGTACATAGATATGTGATAAAATGATCAATATGTGTTTGGGAAGAAATTACCTCTATGTGGTAATGAAAACGGCAAGAACTCGACCAGTCCGGTTGAAGAATAATATTTCAACACTTTCATAGCCTCTTCGTTCAACTTGTATGTGTAAGCTATCACTTTGTCTACTTTCATAAGTCGCTGGTATTCAAACCACTCGACAAGAGACCCGGCCGAAATGTTTCCGAAAACTAATTTGGCACAGACACCCAGCGAACCGTTTTGCGCCTTGTGAGGGAAATCCACAGTCGCGTATTTAGTCAAGTCTTCAGGACATCGCTCTCCAGTAGTTAATGATATTGCTATTGGTGATATATTTCTATTAGAATACACATTTGGACACACGTATTGCTTGGCTTCTATCTCAGAATGTCTCAAATTGGTAGAGTTTCGTATCTGCGTCAAATTGGCAACAAAAGCTTTAAGTGGATTTGCGTAAAAGAGACAACATTTAAGTTCACTGTGAAAATCATCTGTTGGTGTTTGCCATCCACTAAGAACGATGTTATCATAAAAACTATTGGCTGAAGAATTTTGGGCAACTGCACTGAGAATATGAATATAACCAGAGTCTAAAGACATGAACGTGCGATTTAAATCAGCTCGTCTTGCATCGAAGAATCTTTGCATCGGTTGTTGGGCCTGCAAAGAAAATCAAAATGTTTTGAAAGTATTTTTTTCTTGTGCATTCATAAAACTACGATTAAGGTTGAAATAATGTTTCTCGTCATAACACGTTCATGGCTTTGAGAATTTTGTTTGAAATGTAAACGAAAAGTAGCATCACATGGTTCCATATAAAAGAAGACTTTTTCTTTATTTCAAAAATGTCCTTAACTGTTTTATTTAACTTAGAATGAATTATTCGTCCACATAAACGCCTTTTAGCAAATTTTGCATTGTTCACTCTTTGGTTTAGTATTATATTAGGTCATCCTAATAATCAATATCCCTATCTATGTCCGTATACGTAATACGTTCCTCTTTTCGTCTTACTTTACAGTATTTTCAGTTTGTCTCTGAATGCCATGAACATGAGAATGCTCAGAATTTTGTGTAATTCATGGAGGTTCACGATCAACTTAATAATTGTGAATATATGTTAATGGTGTTTTAACGTAATAGATCATCAATATAGGTATTAGACGTAATTTACCGAAATGTGGTCGACGATCACTTTCGTTCTTTGAACAATGATATCCATGGCAACCAGACCTGCCAAGAAAACACACCAAGTAAA